>NW_023270718.1:2699070-2700299 GCF_011800145.1 Mirounga leonina
CCCTTTTTCTTATTTTATTGCATTGGCTAGGACATTTAGTGGATATACCATAGAAATTCAACTTATTTTCTGTTGGTATACATTTTGGTCATTTCTACTCTTTTTGCTATTACGAATAGTGTTGCAATGAATAGCCTTTTGTGTACATCTTTTCTTCAAGGAAGGTTTTGAGCATAGTAGGGGATCTGATTGGATTTGCATTTTATTTTATTTTATTTTTATTTATTTATTTTAGAGAGAGAGTGTGTGAGAGAGTACAAGCAGGGGAGGGAGGAGGGACAAGCAGACCCCATGCTGCGCGTGGAGCCCGATGGGGCCTCCATGTGGGGCTCAGTCTCAGGACCCATGACCTGAGCCAAAATCAAGAATAGGAAGCCCAACCAACTGAACCACCTAGGTTCCCCATTGGATTTGCATTTTAGAGCCTTCTGGTGATTAGGAGGTAGTGAGACTTGGCTGGGAGGCCTGGGGGGAGTCTAAGGCCAGGACTTCAGGGCTAGGCGTTCAGGGTATAGAGAAGGACAGATTTATGATTTATTTTGGAATTGGAATTCGCAGGGCTGTGTCCTCCCCGTGGGATGAATGAGAGTGATGTGGCCGTGTTCCTCCTCATGTGGGAGAGATGGAGGAGGAGAGATGATGGGACCACAGGGGCAGCTGGAGTGGTGGGGCTGCATTTCCCTGTTCCTGGAGCAGGTGAAATGGTTCGTGCCCACCCCATGGAGAAGTGAGAATGATGGGATCCTGAGAGACCCCCTCCCGACTCTTGTCTTCCCTCTACCCACTTCCCCCAGGGTTTCACGCCTGGCATCTGAGAAGCGAGAACTGGAGGCGCAGCTGGGCCAATCTCGAGAGGAGGCTCTGGCAGGGAGGGCTGCGCGCCAGGAGGCCGAGGCGCTGCGTGGGCTCGTCAGGGGCCTGGAGCTGGAGCTGCGGCAAGGGCGGGGCCTTGGACACCGCGGGGTTGGCCGCCGCAGCCAGGATTGCCGGCGCCTGGCCCAGGAGGTGAGGGGGCGGGGCGGCCGGCGGGGGTGACCGGTGGGGCGTGGACCTCGGCCTCCGTGTGGTCCTCTCTGCCCCTGTTCACTCCTGGCAGCTCGAGGAGGTGAAGGCTTCGGAGCGGAGCCTGCGCGCCCGGCTTAGGACCGTGAACACCGAGCTGGAGGTGTACAAGAGGGGGTGAGAGACGAGGCCGCAGCGGGGGGGGGGGGGGGGGGGGGGGGGGGGGG
>NW_023270718.1:2700399-2711209 GCF_011800145.1 Mirounga leonina
GGGGGGCGGGGCCTGGGGAGTAGGTGCAGTCTGTTGGGTGGGAGGGCGGGGCCTGAATGGAGGGGAGGCTGCGAGTGGGTGGGGATGGAGGGGTGGAAGGAATCTGATGGACTGCGTGGGGCGGAAAGTTGGACACTGCAGGCGGCGCTTGAAGCGTCAGTCAGGAGGAAGGGCTGGAGATAAGGGGGGGGGGGAAGGGGTGGGACCTGAGGATCTTGTAGAGCGAAAAGGCGTGGCCCAACTGGTGGGGATCTGGTTGACGTCCAGTGTTATTTATTGGGGTGGGTGATGGAATATTGGGAAGGATTTCTAGGGAGCTGTGGGGGACCTCAGGAAGAAGGGTCCGGTGAAGGGGGTTTGTTCGGATGTAGGGAAGTGACAGTTTCTTTTGGGGGGGTTCTCTGGGGCTCCGAGAGGGGCGGAGCCTGGGACAAGGTACCTGTGAGGGTCATATGCAAGGGCGTGAGTGTCTAGGAGTTGGTGGGGTGGACCTGAAGGTTCGGAGATGGTGTGATCCGAGAAGAGGCTTGAGATAGGAGTTGACATAGGAGCTGGCCGGCGGGAAACTGACAGTGGGCCCTGTGCTCCAGGAGACGGACTCCGCCCGTGCCGCCGCCCCGAGCCCGGGAGGATCGGGCTTCGACGTCGCGGGAGCGCTCCACATCGCGCGGTCGCGGTGCCACCCGCTCTTCTTCCCGGGAGAGCGGCCGGGGGGGCCGGAGTCGAGGCCGCCCTGCCCGCCCCTCACCCTCGCCCACAGGTCTCTGCCCTGTCCTGCCCGTGGGAGGGTGGGGGGTGGACTGGAGCTGTGGAGGCGTGCTCCTGTGACCCCAGCCTCTTCTCTCCTCACTCTCCCACCCCATCCTAGGTAGTCGCGTGCCCCGTTTCGACCCCACAGCCTTTGTGAAAGCCAAGGAGAAGAAGCAGAGAGAGATCAAGATGAAGTTAGCGCCCATTTCCCCCTTACGTGCCCATATCCCTGCGCCTTTAACTGGCCCCCCGACCTGTGCTCTCATCCATCCCCGTCTCCCATCTGTCTCCGTCATCGGTCACCTGCCCCGTCTCTCCCTTTCCCTTTCCCTGCGCCTGCTTTTCACCTGACCTCCACCTCCTCCCCTGACCCCCACCACCCGGTCTGTGTGTCCGCAGGCCTTTTCCTTCCCTTTCTTATGTGACCTCAGCTGTGCCCATAGGGGCCCAGCGACGCCATTCCTAGCATTAGCTGGGCACACAGGTGGGTGTCTCCTTCTCCGCTCCCCAGGCAGCAGCAGCAGCGGAACCGATTGGGCAGCGGAGGAAGCGGGGACGGCCCGTCCATCTCCTGGTCTCGCCAGACTCGGCCCCCCGCTGCCGTGAGCGGCCGAGGGGACGCGGCTAACCGCTCGCGAAACCGCAGCTCCTCGGGTAACTTGGGCTGTAGCGCGCGGGGCGGGCTGGGCGCCCCGGCGAGCGCGGGAGGCTCACTCTCTCCTCCCCCTTCTAGTGGACAGTTTCCGCAGCCGCTGCTCATCCGCCGGCTCCTGCAGCGAGTTGGAGGATTTCTCCGATTCCCTTCCTAGGGGGTAAAACTTGGGCGCGAGGAGAGGACCACCTCCAAGCGGGGGTCTGGGGAGGCTGGAAACAGTCTTTTGCAGGGAGGTTGGGTGATGGAGGCGGGAGCCTTGAACCACCGGGGAGGGCGAGGTGGGAGGTGCCCAAGGCTCCTCCCGCTAGTGCCTCAACACTCTCTCCTGTCAGCGCTCGCCGCCGCGGGAAGCCTCCCAGCCCCACCACCTGGGGCGGGTCCAACACGGTGAGTGTATTTCCCCAGACCATGGAGGAGGTAGGGGCAGCATGAAGCCACCAAAAGCCCATGATTCCATTCTGGGGGACTCAGGTTGCAGAGGTGTCTTTTTTTTTAAGATTTTATTTATTTGACAGACAGACACAGCAAGAGAGGGAGCACAAGCAGGGGGAGTGGGAGAGGGAGAAGCAGGCTCCCCGCCGAGCAGGGAGCCTGATGCGGGGCTCGATCCCAGGACCCTGGGACCATGACCTGAGCCAAAGGCAGATGCTTAACGACTGAGCCACCCAGGCGCCCCGCAGAGGTGTCTCTTGAAATGCGTCTGGACGCAGAATGTTTTGAGACCATTGGATTGGAGCGGAGTGTGGGGGTGGGGTGGGGTAGATGATACCAGCTAAGGGCACCAGCCCTGGCCTCAAAGTGCCAGCTCTTAAAACCTGGCCCCGCCTTCCTGTCACCTGTGTGGCTCACGCTAGTTCTCAGCCTCAGTCTCTTAATCAGTTGAATGGGGGTGGTAATAGTATTCATCTTAGAGGGTTCTGGTGGAGATACCAGGAGGTGATTTTGCATCTAGTAAGTGCCCAGTGGGCGTCAGCGCTTGTTCTTTGAGGTCCTTAGGTTCAAAATTTCCAGTGGGATCTGGGGGACAGGAATAGAGGGAGGATACCTAACCCCCTCTTCCTGTCTCCCCCAGCAGCAGAAGCCCACCCCTGTGGAACGCAGCCGCCATCAGAGATGCCTGACCAATTCGGGGGGCTGGGTCCCTATGAAAGGTGAGCCTGGGACTCCACATCTCCCTCTCCCTTACCGCCCTCCCCAGCCCAAGGGCAGCGTATTGGGCCCTCACAGCCCTTGCACCCACACCCACTCTCAGAGTACAGCTCCGACCACCAGGCAGCAGACATGGCCGAAATAGATGCCCGCCTGAAGGCCTTGCAGGAATATATGAACCAATTGGACACACGGTCGTGACCTCGACCTGGAGTACTGCCCCTCCATCCCTCACCCACTGCTGGATTCGGAGTGGGGGGGCGGGCAGCCCTGCTCAGGCTCCTCTCCTGCTGGTGCTACCGGGGTTTCAGGTGTGTGAGGCCTTGGCGCCCCCCCCCCCGTCATGCACTGCATGCTGGGAGGGAAGGTATGTGCATTTTGTAAATAAACTATTTGCTGTTGGGCTCCTTCAGCTTATGACTAAAGGGTAGGGCTGGAGTGGGGAGAAATGAGGACTGGGTGGTGGCCGTAATTGGGACCTGGTGTATTTCTGGGCATGTCTCTGACTGGGAGGCACTTTAGGGTTCAGAGTCAGGAGAAACTTGCATACTCTCTAAAGCAATGAATGGGGTGGACCTGAGGGGTGGGAGTGAGCAGCTCAACCCCAAAGGGGTCCAAGCAGAGATGTGGCACAGGGTATCTTTGGCCGAGCGGTAGAGAAGGGGTGTCTTGGAGCATGGTTCACGGCCCTGAGCTGCCGTCAGTGACATCTGGGCCATCTTGGTGCTGATTCCTGCGCTCTGGCCCGAGACCTGGGTTCTGAGCTGTGATGTTCCTTACAAGCTGGGCTCTCTGGGGTCTTGGTTTAGGGTTGGGGCCTCTGGGTTCTGAGTACCAGCGAGGACAGAGTGCTGGGCCCGGGGCGGGTGGGACTGGCTGGGGTCTTGTGGGAGGTAGAGAGGGAGGGGAGGCATGTGGTGGGACACAGGAACACAGTTTGAGCTGCACCTTGATTGGAGGGGAGGCGGTGGGGTTTCCAGGTGTGGAGGAGATAGGGTGTCACTCGTGGTAGTGTGGCCAAGTCTGGATGATCTCATAGAGTTGGTCGCCTGGAGAGAGTGTGCGCTGCACGTCCCTGTGTCCCTTGACCTCGTATCTGGGGCTCAGTTTTCCCTGAGCCACACCGCAAGCTAGCAGACTCTGGGCCGCCCTGAGGGCCCGGGGTGGAGGTGACCGCTCTGGGGGAGACAGACGCAGGAGTTAGGCTAGGGCTTCCTTGAGGGACAGAGGTAGTGTGGGCTAGTGTTTCCAGCTGTGCACCCTGCCCCCCTGGGGCCCAGAACCGGGTCTGCCAGTCCCCTAGCAGGAACTTAACCCTGCTGTGCCTCAGTTTCCTCATCTGCGAAAGGAGAGAATGATGGCACCTGCCCACAGGGCTGTGGGACAAGAAAACGAGTTCTTTTACATAAAGCCATCACAGAACAGTGCCTGGCACAGGTTAAACCCTCAGCAGGTGTCAAGATTAGAGCTCATCCTCCCTCCTCTGCCCCCAGACCTCTGGGTCCTACTCATGATGGTGGCTGTTTATCATGGACTGGCCGAAGAACTTTTATGCAGATTAACTCATCCTGGCCCAAACCAGGCAGTTGCAAAGAAATGGTCATTATCCAAAGGAGGAGATGAGGCTTGGGGAAGCCGACTCAACTTGCCCAATGTCACAGAGCTTGGAAGTGGCAGAGCCTCCCAAGGACTACATACCGTGCGGCGCCATCCCCCAGACCCCAGGTCGGCCCTCCATGCCAACAGCTGGACACTTACCCATGTAGTTACCCATGAAGGAGATGCCAATGGAGATGGGGTTCCAGGTGGGGCCTGTGTGATCGCCCTTGGTGTCCCAGCCCCGGCCCTCATACACGAGCCCATCTTCTCCGATCAGAAAGCTGTATGGGTGGGGGTGGGGTGGGCTTGATGAGTAAGGGAGGGCATGCCACCCCCTCCCCTGCCCCCTGCTACTCACACACAATTTCCCCCAACACTTCCCTCTTCTGTCATCCAATGCCTCTGGCCCCTGCCACGTGCCAGGCACAGCACTACACCCTCACGGCCACCCATGAGTTAGTACTGCCCCCATTCTGCAGGTGGAGCATCAGAGAGGTGGGGACGTCTGCCCACAGTCACACAACACAGCCAGACAGGAACAGAGTCCGGATTCTCACCCGGGTCCCTGGAACTCCCATTCACGTGATCCTACTCCTTGCTTCCTCCAGCCTCCTGGGAGGATTTGTTGAGCTCTTGATTTGCTGAATGCCCTCATGCTCTGGGGCAGGAGCCGCTGTTGTCCCCAAGGTCATGCCCCATAGACCCCTGCCTCTCCGAACTGTCCTCTGAGAAGCTTTTCTGCCCTTGGCCCAGCCTGCTTCCTGCTTTCTGTTCCCTGCTGGGGTACACTGAGTGACAGGATCTAGGACTCAAGGATTGGCATCATAACCAGATACAGACTCTGGAGTCCCAGCATCTGCCTCTTGGAAGTTTCCAGTCCTGGCATCAGATCCTTAAGACTCATTTGACACGCCTTGATGGAGCGAGTCTGATTTGGCACATTGGAAATAACTAGAAGATCAGCACTTTGGAGTTTCAAGATCTGCTGCCTCTGCCCTCTTGCTCTCACAGTCACCAAGGACGTAAAGAATGTTGGAACTTAAGAATCTTTGGGTCCTGAATCTCCCACGCAGGAAGCCCGAATCAGAATCTGGCTCTGAAGAGACTAGAAATTCCATGGTGATGCTGGCCCCCAGGACTGGGCTGCTTATGGCTTTATCACAGCCCCAACACCTGGCACAGGCAGTTGGGACTCCCTGTGTATTTGTGAAATGGAAGCATCTAGTTTAAACCTCCACCACCACTAGGTGGGTCAAGTGAAGAACCTTTTTATAAGTAAAGATACTGAGACTCAGAATGTGATGTGACAAGAAGGAAGATCCAGAATGTTGGGATCAGACTCTAAATCCTAAAATCTGAGAAACAGACTTCAGTCTGCTTTTCTATAAGGCGATTGAGGTCAGAGGCTGGGGAGCCAAGCTTTGTCTTCACTACCTCATGGAAACCCTTAGCATCCGAGCACCTGAGTCTTGGAGACAAAGCCTTGAAGTTGGAGCCTTTGAAATGTAAAAGCTTGAGCCAGAAGAGCTGGGGATACCCTCGGAGGCGTCTAGACTTCCAATGAGGTCATCGGCTTCCCGAGCTTCACCCTACCCCTCTTGGAAGCCATCTCTAAGGGCGGAACCCGGGAACCTGGATTTCCAGTACGGTGACTGGTGTTTACCAAGGTCTGAGAACCTGTAGGGTTCAAAGTTCACTCGCTGCGGAAGCCCTTGTATGGGGCCGCGGCCTGTTACCCCGGAAAGGGAGCTGGGGGGCACGGCCCCCAGATGCAGATCTTCGCAGTCCTTTTGTTTTCTGCCGTCACCCACCCGCAGGCTGTTCTCCCCACAGCCGCCAGGGGGAGCTGCTTCCACCTAGCAGGCTCACATCCCTCCCCCGGCTCCTGTCTTCCTTACCGTGGTCCACAAGGCCCTGCCGATCCGGTCCTCCTCGTTTCATGTCACTCCTCCCAGCTCCCTCCAGCCATCCTGACCTCTGTCCTTCAGGCGTGACCCTCTCACTTGCCCTCATAGCTTTTACCCCTGCTGGACCCTCAGCTTACCACTCTTGCCGCAGCCCCCCATCCCAGAGCCACCTGAGTCCCCCCCCCCCACCGCCCCGCCCTATTGCTTCTATCACCCTCTGAATTCATCTGGTTTCCTTTGCTTGTTTCCCACCTGTTCTTCCCCGTTGGTCTTTAAATCCCATTGGGCCAGATTCGCACTGTTCATGCCTCCCCCATCCCAGCACCCGGGCAGGGCCTGGCACATAATAAGTGCCTAAGGGCAAGAGCCCATGAACTTGGGGGTTCCCACTGCATGCCAGGTGGTGCCCTAAGGGCTTTGCATGTATGTATTGGCTGATTTAGTGACCTGGTGGGGGCAGAGGAGGGAGAGGAAACCAAAGTGGGGAGAGCGTTCGTGACCCTGCCCCAGGTCTCAGCCAGCAACAAGCAGAGCTGAGACTGGACCCCACCCCGACCCCCACGCTGAACCCGCCTGCTTGTCTGCTTCCCAACAGAGGCGGCAGACTTTACGAAGGGACTCCAGTGTAGAGGACTCTTTCTTTTGTGCTGGTAGTCTGTCCCTTCCTCCGGGGAGCAGGGCTTGGACTTCAGCCCTTTCCCTTCTTCCTAGCACCTGCGTGCCGCGCGCACATGCGCAGTCCTGTGTGCCCGCCCTGGGGAGAAAGCAAGCTGCGAGGACTGGCGGCCAGGGGGCTCTAGACCTGCCGGGGGTCCCTCAGGCCTCCACACATTTCCCTCCACCCGCTGGGGCACCGGCCTTAGCCTCCGCTCCGCACTCACTTGTAGCCCACGTCACACCAGTTCAGCGTCCCCGAGTGGTAGTTGTGCACGTTCTGGGTCTGCTGCAGGCACGAGGCCGGGCAGTCGCAGGGGCTGCCGGCCGTGTGTGACACCACCACGTAGCGCACGGGCAGTCTCAACTTCTTGGAACACTTGGACACCGGGGCCCTCCACTCTCTCCGGGGCACTATGGGGCAGCAGAGGTTTGGGGGTTCTTCTCTAGGCCCTCCGAGCCCAAGTCCGAGGAGAGCCAGGAGGGCCCAGGCGAGCAGCGCGCAAGGGGCGGGCATGGCAGGTGAGGCCCGCAGGGACGGCTAGGAGTTCACCGCGGGCCGAGGCCACCTTTATCTGCTGGGGCCGGGCGGTGGGGAGGGCCTTGCTTCACACCCTGGCGGGACAGGCAGGTCACACTGACCCCAGATTCCGCTTCCTTCTCTGGCAGGACTGCAACAGGATGCGGTGTGGTGAGGTGGGGAAGTGGGGAGCCCATGGCAAAGCCAAGGGGACTCTCTCCTAGCTGAGAGTCAGGGTGGGGAGGGTTGCACAGGCCTCTGGCCATCTCGCCCTGTGGTTTCTGGAAGAGCAAGGGCCTGGCGCCCTGCCCAGCTTTGTCTCTCCTTTCAGTGGGGCTTTGAACAACTCACTGGGAACATTAACACAGGGGCTGGGGGCCTGAGCCTCCTCTGTCCTTCTCCTGGAGGGACCAGGGTAACAAAAGCCCCCCCCCCCCCCCCCTTTTTTTTTTAAATTGAAGTGTAATTAACATACAGCTTTATGTTATTTTCAGGTGTACAACATAGTGATTCGACAGTTCTGTACATTACTTAGTGCTCACCGTGATAAGTGTGGCCCCCAGATGTCCCCAAACAATGCAGTAGTGATCTTGTTGACTACATTCCCTATGCTGTACTTTTCATCCCTGTGACTTATTTTATAACTGGAAGTTTGTACCTCTTAATCCCCCCCCTTTTTTTTAAAGATTCTATTTATTTATTTGAGAGAGAGAATGAGATAGAGAGAGCATGAGAAGGGGGAGGGTCAGAGGGAGAAGCAGACTCCCTGCCGAGCAGGGAGCCTGATGTGGGACTCGATCCCGGGACTCCAGGATCATGACCTGAGCCGAAGGCAGTGGCTTAACCAACTGAGCCACCCAGGCGCCCCCTCTTAATCCCCTTTATCTATTTCATCCACCTCCCCTCTTGCCAGTTTGATCTCTGTATTTAAGAATCAAAAGCTCCGGGCGCCTGGGTGGCTCAGTTGGTTAAGCGACTGCCTTAGGCTCAGGTCATGATCCTGGAGTCCCTGGATCGAGTCCCGCATCGGGCTCCCTGCTCAGCAGGGAGTCTGCTTTGCCCTCTGACCCTATCCCCTCTCATGTGTTCTCTCTCATTCTCTCTCTCTCAAATAAATAAATAAAATCTTAAAAAAAAAAAAAAAAAAAGAATCAAAAGCTCCTATTTTAAAACCACTTCTCCCAGGCCCAAGCCCGAGGTCGCTTAACCCTTGCAGCAAACTGAAGATGTTGAGTGGTGGGAAGCCCATTTTGCAGTCGAGTAAACTGAGGCAGGGAGAGGGGGACATAGTAGGGCCTGGTGGTCCACAGCCTGGATTCAGAACCAGGCTGCCTGCATTTGAATTCTGGCCCCATTCCAGCGTGTGAGCTCCTGCAAGTGAGCTTTCTGTACCTCAGTTTTCCCCACCTACAAAACGGGGATAATAATATAAAGTACCTGACTCAGAAGGCTGATGTGAACTAAGGAATTAAGGGGGTGGATAAAGTCGAGCCCTTCCAAGAGGTCGGCACCTGGTGCCACATAAGGGCCACTGGGACTCAATAACCAGTCAAACTGATACAAAATGTTAACCCCCTGTGTCCCACTCCCCTCGGGCTCTGTCTGCTAGCACTCACTAACAGTGTGGCATGATTTCCTCCAAGGTGATGTCCATGCTCCGGAGATCATGCTTACATCTGTGATCTGGAATGACACACCAGGCATCGCTAAGCACCTTTTCACTTCACATGCTTCCAACGGGTCTGTGAGATAGATATTATTATTAACCCCTTTTATAGTCAAGAAAACTGAGGCCCAGAGAGGTTATCACATATGGGGAGAAGGTGGGGATGCTGGGGTGCATGGGGGTTCCAATACTTTACTGGTAGAAATATGAATTGTTAACAGCCTCTGGCGGAAAACAATCTGGTAGTAACTACCACAGGCTTCCAGGAACCCAGAGATGGAGTTCTAAATCATGGTCTGCTTCCTACAAACACATGTAAGACTGTATACATTTTTTTTTTTAGTTTTTTTTTTTTTAAAGATTTTATTTATTTATTCATGAGAGACAGAGGCAGAGGGAGAAGCAGGCTCCCTGCAGAGCAGGGAGCCTGATGTGGGACTCTATCCCAGGACTCTGGGACCATGACCTGAGCCGAAGACAGACGCTTAACCGACTGAGCCTCCCAGGTGTCCCTATTTTTTAGTTTTTAAGTAATTATTTTATTATCTTTTTCGAGTTTTTTTGTTTTTAAGGAATCTCTACACCCAACGTGGGGCTTGAACTCACAACCCTGAGATCAGGAGCTCAACAGTCTCATGCTCTACTGACTGAGCCAGCCAGCTGCCCCTATATATATTTTTTTAATAACAAAATCAAATCACACACATCACTTTGCCTTTCGTGACCTCCTATCCCATGTGCCTCTTTCTAGGTGAACACAACTAATTCTAACTGAATCTTCATAATAGTCACATAGTATTTCATGGTATAGGCTTGCCATTTTGACAGAATCTTTGCTTTTTTTTGAAGCTTTGCTGTTCTTCATCCCATCCCCCTGCTGCACAAAATATTATCAGCCATCCAGCCATCCATACTGGAGCACTTATAATTGATAAATACAGACTTTCTAGGTCAAAGACTCTACATATTTAATAGTTACTACCAGATTGTTTTCCGCCAGAGGCTGTTAACAATTCATATTTCTACCAGTAAAGTATTGGAACCCCCATGCACCCCAGAAGTGGGCATTATCACCTCTTAAATTTATGGGTGTAAAGCGATATCTCTTTGTAATTTTAACTGGCATTTTTATGACCACCCAGGAGATTTTTTTCCCCCTATGTTTTCTGCCCACTTGGATTTGTCTTCTATTGATTGCCTGTCATGTCCACTGTCCATTTTTTAAAAAATATTTTTATTTATTTATTTGAGAGAGAGAGAGAGAGAGCACAAGCAGGGGAAGTGGCAGGCAGAGGGAGAAGCAGGCTTCCCGCTGAGCAGGGAGCCTGATGCGGGGCTCGATCCCAGGACCCTGGGATCATGACCTGAGCCGAAGGCAGACGCTTAACTGATTGAGCCACCCAGGTGCCCCCATTGTCCATTTTTGAAAAAAATTGGGCTGGAGGTGCCTGTCTGGCTCAGTCAGTGGAGCCGCAAGCCTCTTGATCTCAGGGTTGTGAGTTCAAGCCCCCCATTGAGTGTAGAGATGCCTTAAGAAAAAAAATCTTAAAAAAATAAAATGGGTTGTTTACCTTTTCGTTATCAATTTGCAAAATGAAGAAAAGAATCCCATAACTGGGATTGTTGAGTCTTTGGGTATGTACATTTTGTGTCTCTGTTCTTTTTGAAAGCATTAAGGAATAACATACATATAGAAAAATGTGCAAGTGTACTTTTTAAATAGAGTTTATAGAATTAATAGAGTGAAGAACTGTGTTAATTTTCACACCACAAATACACCATGCATCCAGCACCCAGATCAGGAAATAGAGCTACATTAAAAATTTTAATAGAGGGGCGCCTGGGTGGCTCAGGCATTAAGCATCTGCCTTCGGCTCAGGTCATGATCCCAGGGTCCTGGGATCGAGCCC
>NW_023270718.1:2711219-2726854 GCF_011800145.1 Mirounga leonina
TGCCTTCGGCTCAGGTCATGATCCCAGGGTCCTGGGATCGAGCCCCGTGTCGGGATCCCCACTTGGTGGGGAGCCTGCTTCTCCCTCTCCCACTCCCCCTGCTTGTGTTCCTGCTCTTGCTGTCTCTCTCTCTGTCAAATAAGTAAAATCTTTAAAAAAAAAAAGAAAATGCTTTACCGTCCAAGGAATGATGTCTCATTATTGTTTTATTTGCATTTCTTCAAGCATCAGAGAGGTGGTTGTCTCTTTACATATTTATGGCTGTTTGCACTGATCTTCTGTGAACTGTCTGCTCATCTCTTTGACTCTCAATTTTCCTGTTGGGTCGTTGTATATGGGGAATATTAACACTGTCTGTCAAATGTGCTGCAAACATTTTCCTCTAGTTTATTTTTAAAAAATTATTTCTTTCTTTTATGGTTTCTGTGTTTCCTGTCCTGCCTTAAGAAGACCTTAACATGCCAAGATTGTAAGACTTTTTCTATTTAAAAAAATATTGTTATCTTGTGTTTTTACTTTTAGACTTCTACCTCGGCTAGAATTTATCATTGCATGTGGTGTGAGGTAAGGGTTCAATTTTGTTTCCAAATGGCTAGCCATTTGTCCTGGCACTGTTTATTAAATAGCTAGATCTGGCTTTTGAATTTCAGCCCCGCCACTCATTAGCTGGATGACCTTGGGCAATCAGGCAGCATTTGACATAGCTGACCACATCCCTCTTGAAAGGTTCACTTTCCTCAGCCTCTGTGTCATAAGACTGTTTTGATTTTCCTTCCGCTTCTCTAGTTGGTCTTTTTGTCTCCCTTTTTGACCCATTCTTCCTTCCTTGACCATCATAAGATACTTGTTCTGCTGGGTGATTTCATCCAGGTCATGGCTTCAGCTGCTACTGAAATGCAGATGACTTAAAGATTTTTATGCCTAGCCTGGAGCTTTCAGATGAATTCTGCATCCGTGTATCCACCTGCCTACTTGACATCGATACCTGGATGTCCCACAGGGACCTCAAATGCAAGATTCCCAAAATGGTTTATGATTTGCTCCTCCATAATCAGCCCTCTTCCAAGAGTCCCCAAGGAATGCCATGATTGTCTTCCACTTACAAAAGCCATGCGTGAGAACACTATCCTTGACCAACCTCTACTCTCTCTCCTCTTGTTTCCAGTGCCCAAAACAAGCCCAGCACATAGCAGGTGCTCAATAAATCCTGAATGACTGATAAATATCCAGTTCGCCCCCAAGTCATGTTGCTATTATCTCCTAAATATCTTATGAATTAGACTGCTCCTATCTATTGCCACTCTCCCCGCCTTGGTCCAGTCACCATCTTGCACCTGGATTTTGCTCCCAACTCCTTGGTGATTTCCCAGCATGCACCTAAGCTCCTATGAGGCCCAAGCTCAGATCTGATCAGGTCACCCTCAAAAGTGAGTCACAGTTTCTATGGCTTCTCATGACTCTTTGGATGAGTCCTAAGCACCTACCATGGCCTGCCATCAACCTAGCCTCACTTGGCTTACTCCTGAGACCCTCTTCCTGAGTCGCCTAGCTTTCCCTGCCCTTCTCGCTGCCCTTGAGGATACTTCGATACCCTGTCCCCAGGGGACTTTCTTTGCAGTATATACGAGTTTTAAATAGAGGAAGCTTAAGAAATTCAGTACCTGGGCACCTGGGTGGCTCAGTCGGTTAAGCGACTGCCTTCAGCTCAGGTCATGATCCCAGGGTCCTGGGATCGAGCCCTGCATCAGGCTCCCCGCTCAGTGGGAAGCCTGCTTCTCCCTCTCCCACTCCCCCTGCTTGTGTTCCTGCTCTCACTATCTCTCTCTCTGTCAAATAAATAAATAAAAATCTTAAAAAAAAAAAAAAAAGAAATTCAGTACCTTTGTACCTTACCTTTAGGATTACAAAACACTCAGCTCGCCTTTTATAAAAAGACAGGGATATTTACACATCAGATTGCCGATACTAAGAATATAATCATCAGTCAGGTGGTGTGAAGTCTTCCCTTGTTAGAATTGTATTTATTCTGTATCTTGTCAGCCTAAAATTGAGACATGCCCTTGTGAGCATTTACAAGAGCTTCAGTGGGTAATTGTTATATTACCTCTAATCCTGAGACTGTATTACTAGTGTATTTTTTAAATAGGAAATGAGATCTACTCCCTGTATGTTTTAGGAAGTTGAATTTTTAAATATTTAATTCATCAACTGCCTTTCTTTGATCTCGTTGTAATTAATTCAGCCATTATAAAAACTCTTCAGATTATCTTGCAGTTAGCAAAAAACACTGGTTTTCATTGTTGTATCAACAATGAAAGAAGTCAAATTAAATGCTGATTATAGCAAAGACAAGGTTAAAACACAGTGCAGGATCTTCATTTTTTCCCTTGACGTTCCCAAGCCTGGAATGCTCATCCCCCTCACTTGTCCCATCCTAACTGTCACTTTTCTTCCCTTGTCACCTCCTCAGAGGTGACGAATTCCCCTAGTTCCTTCCCCACATCATTTCCTTTCCTTCATATTTATCACAAGCATAGTTATTAATTTACCTGTGCAATTCTTTGATGAATTTCTGTCTCTCCTACTATACAGTGAGGTTTATAAGTATTGTCCAGATCGTGGCACTTGAGAGAGAAAGAGGGAGCTATTGCTGGGTCAGTAGGCATACAAGGACTGTCCCAAACAATTCAGGATGTATCATCACCCCACTTAATAACAAGGAAGGGGCTACCATTTCCCCCCTCTCGCATACTATAATATCCCCAATTCCTTGCATATAGCTGGTGATGGATACATGTGAAGATCACATTCTAAGCCACCCTCAGTTTCTCCATCTGTGAAATGCATTCAAGGACAGTTCCACCCTCAGAGGGCTGTTGTAAGCAACAGGGCTGCCCCTCAGACGCTTCCCCCCCCACACACAAGAGTAAAGATAGAGCCCCCGGGCACCGGAGTGGCTCGTCGGTTAAGCTAAGCATCTGCCTTCAGCTCAGGTCATGATCCCAGGGTCCTGGGATCGAGCCCCGCATTGGTTTCCATGCTCAGCAGGGAGTCTGCTCCTCCCTCTCTCTGCCCTTCCTCCGCTTGTGCTCTCTCTTTCTCTCTCAAATAAATAAATAAAATCTTTTAAAAAAAGAGTACAGATGGAGGCCTATATGCCCTATTACTAAATATTGAAAAGTTATACATTCAGCTAACAGCTGCTGGGCAAAATACGTCTTTGTGTCTTCGCAAAAACAGCTTCAAAAAGACAACATAGGGGCGCCTGGGTGGCTCAGTTGGTTAAGCAACTGCCTTCGGCTCAGGTCATGATCCTGGAGTCCCGGGATCGAGTCCCGCATCGGGCTCCCTGCTCGGCGGGGAGTCTGCTTCTCCCTCCGACCCTCCCCCCTCTCATGTGCTCTCTCTCATTCTCTCTCTCTCAAATAAATAAAAATCTTTAAAAAAAAAATTAAAAAAAAAAAAAAAAAGACAACATAGGAGGATATGTGCAAAGCAACAGTCCACACCAAGTGACTGTGCACTTTCAAAATGGATTTGTTTTTGCTGCCAAAGACCATGGTTCACTCTGGGCCGTTGGAGGGGAGCTGGGGAGGGGGGGGAAGGGGACAGCTTTCTCCCACATTTGTTGAATCTGTCAGTCAGTTGTGATTAAGTCATGTGATGAATACCTTTTTGTTCTTGTTCCTCTTTTTTAAAAAAAATATTGATTTATTTTTATTAACATTTTTTTTTAAATCTTAAAAAAAAAGGTTTTCTTTATTTGCCAGAGACAGAGAGCACGAGAGCACAAGCGGGGGCAGCGGCAGGCAGAGGGAGAAGCAGGCTCCCCGCTCTACCTGTTGCAGGTGCTGGGGATTCAGCGGTAAATAAAACAAGAGTCCCTTTACGCACTTTCTAGTGCGGAAGACACACAGTAAACAAAGAAACATAACTATTTAAAATAACTCCAGATATACTATATTTCACGTGCGTGGCGCGGCTAGCGTTAGGCCTGACAGGTAGCAGGCCCCCAAGGAGCATCATCATCAGCTCTGACCTTGGGCTTGGTTTTGGTGCTGGGAAAAGGCGCGGCATCCTTCTCCGCCGTTCCCTCCTTTCACCGCCAGAGGGCGCGCCGCCCCATCTGTCCCCACCCTCCTTGGCACGCTTTTCCCCAACCTTAACAGTAATAGGACAGCCTCTTAGCCTCCAAACGGTCCTGTTCTGTGATTTTCCTGGGGGCCTGCCCTGTCCCAGGGAGTGGTTTCCTCCTAATAACGGCAATGGCAACCACCCCATGAAAAACTAAGAGCCCAGAGTTACTGAGTTTTATGTTGATCACACAGCACCTATAGGCACAATCAGCCAGGGTGCAGAGAGAGAGAGGGCTGTTCTGTCAGAGGGACCAGCGTGACTAAAGGTATGGAGAAGAGCAGCTGCAGGGTGATGTTCTGGGGCTACAAGAAGGTTGTTGCTGGGGTGGAAAGGACCAGCATGTGTGGGGAGTCAGCTCAGCAGAACCAGACTACCCTGGGACTTGTCTGGCTTGGTAAGGGTCTGGATTCATGCTGTGAGCACTGGGGAGCCACAGAAGAGCATGTAAGGAGTGACATTAATCCACTTTGCATTTTTATTTTTATTTTTTAAGGAAGGTTTTTTATTTTTTTTATTGTTTTATTTTTATTTTTTTTGAAAGATTTTATTTATTTATTTGAGAGAGAGAGAATGAGACAGAGCACATGAGAGGGGGAGGGTCAGAGGGAGAAGCAGACTCCCTGCCGAGCAGGGAGCCCGATGCGGGACTCGATGCGGGACTCGATCCCAGGACTCCAGGATCATGACCTGAGCCGAAGGCAGTCGCTTAACCAACTGAGCCACCCAGGCGCCCCAAGGAAGGCTTTTTATTTTTAAGTAATCTAGCCCACTGTGGGGCTAGAACTCACAACCCTGAGATCAAGAGCCTCAAGTTCTGCTCCACGAACTGAGCCAGCCAGGTGCCCACCGCTTTGCATTTTTAAGAGGTCATTTTGGGGAGCAGAGAGGGGGAGGGAGTGGAAGATAGTGGACACTGTTGGAGGTCTTTAACTATATACATGGAGACTTCTGGAAGCCAGTTTTCAACCATGAGGGAAGCCACAATTAGTGTGGTCAACTCTTTGGAAGGCGGAGAAGAGACAGAGAGTCTGTGATAATATTGCTGAGCCTCTGGATCTGGCCTCACCTAAGATCAGCCCTCTTATCAAATTCTTCTACCCTTTGACACTCCATAAATTAGATAGATTTTTACTAATTTCTTGTTTCAACCTCTCAATTGATTAGGACTGTTGCATTTACTGTATCTTTGAAAGGTTGTGTAATATAATGGATGTGGTAGGCTGAAAAGTGGTCCTCCTCAAAGATACCCACGTCCTAATTCCTGGAACCTGTGAGTGTTACTTTACGTGGCAAAACGACCCCCACAAACGTCTTTGTGGGTGTGATTATGCTCAGGATCTTGAAATGGGGAGATTATCCCGGATTATCCAGGTAGGCTCTAAATACAATCACTCTTAGAAAGGGGAAGGAGAGGGATATTTGACTAGAGACAGAAGAGAAAGCCATGCAGAGACAGAGGCAGAGATTGGAACAATGCAGATGCAGTCGGAGGTACCAGCATCCACCAGAAGCCAGAAGAACAAATAGAGCACATACAACGAATTCTCCCTTCGAGCCTCCAGAGAGAGGCAACCCACAGTAGGAGCTGAGCATCCCTGTACTTTCTTGCTGGGCGCGACAGGAAGTGTGTCTACTCCATTTTTCCTGAAGCAGAAGTTCCTCTTTGATGTTTAATAAGTCATAAAATAATTTTAAAGGAAAAACCTTTATTTTATTTTATCTTATTTTATTTTTTTAAAGATTTTATTTGTTTTTTGACAGAGGGAGACACAGTGAGAGAGGGAACACAAGCAGGGGGAGTGGGAGAAGGAGAAGCAGGCTTCCCGCGGAGCAGGGAGCCTGATGTGGGGCTCGATCCCAGGACCCTGGGATCACAACCTGAGCCGAAGACAGGCGCTTAATGACTGAGCTACCCTGGCGCCCCGGAAAAACCTTTATTTTAGTACTTTAAAAAAGTTTTTATTTAAATTCCAGTTAGTTAACATACAGTGTAATATTAGTTTCAGGTGTACAATATAGTGATCCAACACTTCCATACAACACCCAGTACTCATCATGACAGGCGCACTCCTTCATCCCCATCTCCTATTTCCCCCATCCCCCCATCCCACCTCCCCTCTGCTAACCAGCAGTTTCTTCTCTATAGTTAACAGTCTGTTTCTTGGTTTGCCTCTCTCTCTCTCTCTCTTTTTTTTTTTTTTGCCCTAGCAAATGTGTATTTTAAGAGAGATTTTAAGAGCATAAAAAGTAACATATTTTAAAAATATATTTTATTTATTTATTTGACAGAGAGACAGACAGCACAAGTAGGGGGAGCTGCAGAGGGAGAGGGAGAAGCAGACTCCCCGCTGAGTAGGGAGCCCAACAGGGGGCTCCATCCTAGGACCCTGGGATCATGACCCGAGCTGAAGGCAGACGGTTAACCAACCGAGCCACCCAGGCGCCCCAACAGCCTGGTTCTGAAAGCCCAAGGGCTTAAGGCAGCAATGCTGGAAGCAAGGCCAGAAAAGGGCAGCAGGGGCCACAGAGGCGAGTCAGGTTCAAGGGTGGGATGGTCCCCTCATCACAGCACTGCCACAAAGGGTTGTACACCTGGGCCCTGGCTGGCACAGCCACGGTCCTGTGTCTGGGGGAGCCACTGCAGAATGGACCAGACTAGGACCTCTGGAGCCCCCACCTCCATCCATGGTACCATCTCCTCCCTCCACACTACACCTGCTCTCACCTGCGAGTCCTTCTGAGCCTGAGCTCAGGAGTTCAGAATGGAAGGCAGTAGCTGAGAAGCAGAGGGGCATGAGAATGATGGAGAGAGTATTAGCACCAGGGTACAGAAGATGATGTCACTGAGCTGCATTCACTGTGGGCCACAGCTCAGAGTGGATGTTGACACGGACTCGGGGTGGCAGGGAGGGCTCCGGGAAGGGCTGGGTCTAATAGTTGCAGGTCAGGGGAGAGACTGAGGTGCAGTCAGAGATCCCCTGGGGATGATTACCAAGTAGGAAGCCAAGAATTGAACAGGCAAGAGAGCATTATGTTTGAGGTCCAGAGGTACATTAGGGATGTGACGAGACAGAAGTTTGGGACCCGAGTGTCCCATGGATCCTTACCAAAGATCCTGGGCACCATGGTTCTCGATTTTTGGCTCCAGAGCAGTTGAGGGCAGAGCAGCCCCAGAGCTGGGTCCGGGACTTTATACTGGGACTTTGATAGACACCCTTACCCCCCAGCTAGGGAACCTACTGGACTCACATGACAATAGAGGAGGCCAAGCTGCTGAAAGGGGAGGGGCATGCCACCCCCTGCTCTCTCTCTCAAATAAAATAAATAAATAAAATCTTTGAAAGGGGAGGGGTCGTGAAGACTCAGAGTTCTGTGTAAGACAATAGCCCATCAAGAAATGTTGCTAAACTAGCTCCATCTGGCCACCACCTTCCCAGCTGTCTCCAAACCTCAGGGTCAATGCGACCGTGGATACGCTCAAAGTGGTGACTCTAGCAAGTGCCTTTCTCTGAAGGCCGCTAGGGGAAACCCAGCTGGAAACACTTGCTTGTCAAGTCACCTGCCAGACTCCCACTTTTTCTAGACCTCCCATATTGCCCTGCCCTGGAGGTTTCAAGGGGTCCCTATACTCCCCCTGCAAGGGACCTCCAGACCCACCCTGTGTGTCTTTTTCAGACTCATTTGTGGGAAATGATGGGAGTTGCGGCATGATCTAGAAGAAGAGCAGGGGCTGCAGAAACTCCGCTGGAGAGAACCAGAAAGGAATAGGGAACCACAGGATAGACTTCCAGAATTCATAAAACAGACTGCAAGGCATCAGATTATAGAGTGTCTTGTCCAAAGGAACGCTCCATCCACGCTTCTTCCTAGGATTTTATTGTTACCATTAGCGTTATTTGTATGAGGAGAATATACGGGGGATATTATTAGGTGCGCCCCTCTGTTTCCTGATGGCTTCCTCCCCACGGCACAGGGAAAAGATCGGGAAGGTGAAAGAGCGAGAAAGCAGAGGCTTTATTTACATCCTTGTAAATGTGCACTGTTGCTGGGGGGGACTCCTCCCTCTCCTCTCTAAGTGCACGAGCAATACTGAGTGGGAGTGGTCTTGTTCCCGAAACCCAAGTTTGGCTGCCTTTCCCTGGAAAGGTCAATACTCAAGAGATGAGTTTTGATTGGGAAGGAAGAGGAGCATTATTCAGGCCAACCACTTGGGGAGAAGGCAGGCTCTTGTCCAAAGGCCAACTCCAAGGTTTCTGCCTGGTCTGGAGATTTTTTTTTTTTTTAAAGATTTTATTTATTTATTTGACAGAGAGAGGGAACAAAAACAGGGGGAATGGAAGAGGGAGAAGCAGGCTTCCCGCAGAGCAGGACCCTGGAATCATGACCTGAGCCGAAGGCAGATGCTTAACGACTGAGCCACCCAGGCGCCCCTGGTCTGGAGATTTTTAAAGGGGTTTAATCAGTTAAGGGAGCGCAGGGGTCTGTGACATTTCTGGCTTATGTGCAGACTGCATGATACCAGCTACTGAGTTACCTCCGTCCTGGGAGGTTGTGCAAGAAATTCTAGTTCCTTGGTGCCCAGGGTTTGGGCGGGTTGCACAAGAAGGTCTGATTACTCCATACCCAGGCGTTGTGCAAGAGTACTCTGTTCTTTCTGCAAAGGAGGGCAAGGTTTACAGATGTGCAAAGGGAGGTGGGTGAAGTCCTGCGTGTGACCTTAAAAAGAAACATTTTGCTAAAAGAGTTGCTGACTTGCTGGCCTCTGTGGCCTGGAAAAGTTCTGGTCCCTTATTGCCCAAGGCCAGTGGTCTGTAAATTTTAAAGAAAGCAAATTAATTCTGTTACAGATAAAGGGCCTTAAGTCAGCAAACAGGGAGTGTGTTACTTTGAAGCAAGATGACCCTTAAAACTGGCTGGAGGGCTGAGGATACATGCATATAAATAAGCCCTCCTCCCCTAATTTGGCAGGAGTCCGTGTGGGTTGGTATATGCTTTTGCTTTTGTTTATTTGTTTATTTTAAATATGGAACGCTTCACAAATTTGCATGTCATCCTTGTACAGGGGCCGCTCTAATCTCTGTATTGTTCCAGTTTTAGTGTATGTGCTATCCAAGCCAGCACTGGGTGGGTTGGTATTTGCATACGCAGATTTCCACAATGTCTCCTTGTGCCCATGGCACCCCAACAGGAGACCCAACCTTGGAGACGCACACTCACTTACGCAAAACAGCCGAAGGGACCGCAGACCTGGAAGAATTACATTCCTATCTTCTAGATGAATTAGCTGGGTACTTCATTCATAATTCTGAACCTACAAGCGAGGAATTCCTGGCCACATGAAGGAGAATGTTCTAGATAAACAGTACAACTGACTCTAAAGCCAAATCACAAAAATTATTAGTAGAAGAATTCATCTCTGTATAATTAAATTAGCTTCATAGAACGCTCATGAAACCTCTTGTCAGTCAAGAAGCAAGGCTGGTGGATCCAGCCAGTAAAAACCCAAAAAAGCTGGAGCACCCAACTGGCTCAGTCTGGGGAGCATGTGACTCTTGATTTCACGGTTGTGAGTTCGAGCCCCACATTTTAAGCCCAATGCGAGGCTTGAACTCAGGACTCTGAGATCAAGACCTGAGCTGAGATCAAGAGTTGGACGCTCTACTGACTGAGCCACCCAGGCATCCCCCAAAATAAAAAAAATCTTAAAAAAAAAAAAAAGAATCCAAGTTCTTATGTCCTGAAACATTTCTATCCAAAATGTTTCCGGAAATGGACTCAATTTGGATCATAAGGAATATGCTGGAGTCCCCAGTTTCCATAGTATTTACAAATGCATTTACTTTATTCAATACTGTTATGTACCAGCTAGAGGAAGTGTGATTATTTCGTTGTATGCGAAGAGCACGCTGAAGTTCTGAGACGCTAAGTCATTCAACAAAAAAAATCCCACAGCTTGTAAATGGTAGAGTCGGGTCCCTAAAGTCATCAAAGAGAATTATAAGCATATTATTTAAAATGAGGAAGGGGCTAAGGCCAGAAATTGGTAATAACATGAGGCTCAGGAGTGTAGTTGGGGATGGAGGTCAAAGGAAGGTAGTGCAATTTTTAATTTTAATTTTTAAAAAAGCATCAGCTGGAAGTTTGCCTTTGAAAATTTAAAAGGAACCTGGGTTGGGCAAAGAACCAGGGCCGTCTCCACCTGGCCAATAAGCAAAATGTTAGTGTTAAGCATGGGCGCTAAGGGGGACAGATAGAATGGGTTCGTTCTTATTTATTTATGTAATTTTTTTTTTTTTTAAGGGAGAGCGTGCCTCCTAGTGCGCAGGAGTAGGGGAGGGAAAAGGGAGGGGAGAGGGAGAGACAGAATCTTAAGCAGGCTCCTCGCCCAGCACAGAGCCCGAGGCAGGGGCTCTATGTCACATTCCTGAGATCCTGACCTGAGCCGAAATCAAGAGTTGGTCGCTTAACCCAGTGAGCCACCCAGGCACCCCTGGATCGTTCTTCTTCTTCTTCTTCTTCTTCTTCCTCCTCCTCCTCCTCCTCCTCCTCCTCCTTCTTCTTCTTCTTCCTCTTCTTCTTCTTCCCCTTCTTCTTCTTCTTCTTCTTCCTCTTCTTCTTCTTCTTCTCTTCTTTCTTTTTTAATGTTTTATTTATTTATTCATGAGAGTCAGAGAGAGAGAGGCAGAGGCAGGCTCCCCGCCTAGCAGGGACCCCAATGTGGGGCTCGATCCCAGGATCCTGGGATCATGCCCTGAGCCGAAGGCAGACGCTTAACCCTCTGAGCCACCCAGGTGCCCCTGGATCCTCATTCTTTATCAGTGGGGGGAATTGGCAGCACTCGGAGGGTGGGGAGAAGGGGCTGCCTGAGCTGAGCCCTGAAAGAGGATTGAATGACTCAGATGAAGGGCCAGGGGGGCATCAAGCGGAGACCCGCAGGTGAGCCAGGCTTGGAAGCCTGTTTGGGGAACTATGGGGAGTGAGCGTTGGGGTGCCTGGTGGAGGCCGGTAATGCTGGAGAAGGAGACAGTGCTGGAGAACAAGCAGGGCAGATCAGGAAGGACCTTGCTGGATGTGCTGGGCAGGTTGGATTGGGTTTCATCCTGGAGGCATCGCAGAATCGCTTCATGATTTTAAGCAGCCTCAAAGATCCAAACCAGGTCACGTCTGGGGCATACTACTGTAGGTGTTTCTTTGTTTTAATATTGTTTGCCGGAAGGTATTGACTGTTCTTTCTTCCAGGCTCTTTTCAAGAATGTTTGTAGTGTGAATAGCCTTGAAGCCTTGAAAGATAAAAGGGAGTATCTCCCTCCAGGGGGAAGGATGGATTTGTTTAGTGTCCTGTGAGTAGTGGTAAGATCTTCCCTTAGGACCAAAGCCAGGCCGGCTTACCACCCATTATGAAAAATTCAGATTTCCTGACTTCAGATACAGATTCGTCTCCTGTAATGCAATCCACTGGCATCCACTGGACCTCCTCCCTTGCCCTGTAGGAATTGTGGCTCAGGGGACAGGTGCACATGCTGGTACCTGATTACTCCCTGTTGCTGGGAGCAAAAGCTATCCTTTGTCTCTGACCCAGAAGTCTTGTGTCTTCTGGGAGAAACCATAGGATGTGGCAGGATACAGTAAGGTTAATATCAGTCCCTTCCTAGTTTCTGACAAATGGTTTATTTATGTTTGTCTTTATATATACTTCACCATTTCTGAAGAGCCTTATATGTTCTGTGCTGCTATTGACCATCAGGGTAAAGAAAGACAGACTCGGGGCGCCTGGGTGGCTCAGTCGGTTGAGTGCCTTGGCTCAGGTCACAATCCCAGAGTCCGGGGATCGAGCCCCATGTCAGGCTCCCTGCTCAGCGGGGATTCTGCTTCTCCCTCTCGCTCTGCCCCTCCCTGCTGCTCGTGCGCGCGCGCTCTCTTGCTCTCTCAAATAAATAAATAAAATCTTTAAAAACAAAAAAGAAAGACAAACTCATACATAAGTGATTTCATCTTATTAATAGAATTTATACTACTTTTTTTTAAAAGATTTTATTTATTTGAGAGAGAGAGAATGAGAGACAGAGAGCACGAGAGGGAAGAGGGTCAGAGGGAGAAGCAGACCCCCTGCTGAGCAGGGAGCCCGATGCGGGACTCGATCCCGGGACTCCAGGATCATGACCTGAGCCGAAGGCAGTTGCTTAACCAACTGAGCCACCCAGGCATCCCTAGAATTTATACTACTTTTGAGCAACTTTATTGGGATCTAGTTTACACATCGTAAAGTTTACCAGTTGGAAGTGTATGCGATTCGGTGATATTTTTGCAGACTACATTTTGAGATTTTCCATTTTGTGTCTAAGGGCACAGTCAGAGACTTTCCAGGAACATGTTCTAGGAGAAGACGGTTCCCACCGGGCAGTGGGAAGCCATCCAGGCAACACAATCACAGCGGGTTACATTGTGGGAGAAAACCCGCAAGAGTTAGGAAATCGGAATCTTTCTTCATTTTGCTGGTTTTATCCACTCCATCACTGAGAGGATTTGTTGAATTCTCTTTGACTTCTCCTCTCAAAGCATCTCGATTAGCACCGTCCAACAGAACTTTCTGCAATGATGGACACGTTCTCCATCATACTGTTCAACGTGGTATCCACCCCTTTAAATGTGGTTAATAAAATCAAGGAACTAAATCTTACATTTTATTTAATTTTAATTGATTAAAAGAGCCACTGTGATCAGTGGCTACCATATTGGAGACCATAGTTCTAAAAAAAAAAAAAAATGTCAAAACTGTGGCTTAGGAGAGACCCTCAAGATTTGTGATGAGGCCGCAGTGTTCTCCAGTATTTCCTCATCTGGAAGACATTTCTGAGCTGTGACCTGAAGTCAGCAGGTCCTGGGAGAGCTCCAGGTTCCAGCAATTCACTCTGGGCTTCAGTCTCTCTGGCTAATTGCAGGCTGCAGCTGACCCTGTCTCTGGTGGGTGAGCAGAGCGCTCCGGGGCCAGAAAACACAGTGTTTCGGGGGGCGGGTAGCAACTGCAGTGAGACCCCCATTTCAGGCACATACACTGGGGAAGCAGTCGTTCCTTGCTTCTGATCCATAGCTTGGTTTCAAAAGGAGCTAGAACTGCTAGGCTGTGTGCTCATTTTTCCAGCCCTCCAGCTGATTCTCGGGGCTCCCCTTGTACCCTTTGTACCCTTTCGATAAATTCCTTTTCTAACTGAATTACTCCGGGTGTGTTTATCCTGATTGAAATTTAGACTCCTCCCTGATGTAGAGGATATTTAAAGTTATAGCCCTGAGAAGATTGTTTTCCAATGTTTCGCCAACACTTACAGGGATATTTACCAGGAGACATTGTTCTGTGTCTTACAAATTAGACACATTTGTCATGCTATGTGCTCCTGGATACAAACACTAGTACCACTGAATGTATATATATAATAGGGTTTACTGAGGTGAAATGGAGAAATAGCTGAGCAGACTCGGTCCCCAGAACATTTAGTAGCCCCCCCAAATTTGTGTTTGGGCCAGGCGTAGCTTGATGGGATGCACCATCCCAGCCCCTCCCATGTTGCAGAGAGCTCACGTGAACTTTCCTCACGTCCATTCTGGTTCCCTTCAGAGTGATTTGGGAACTGGGAATTCTTCCAGGGTCCCAGAGAGCCCGAGACCAGCTCTGGGGACACTGCCCACTTCCTGCTGGAACCAGATCCCAAAGAATCTGCTTCAAACTAACACTGAGCTTTAGCCAGAAGCCCAACTATCCTCAGAGCATACCCCAGGCAGGAAATATGACTCTAGCTCGGCGCCATTGCCAACCCTGTTCCTTTCCCATGAGCTGGTCTGCATCCTCATGCACTTGTGCTCAGACTCAGAGGGAGTCTAGGTGAAGATAAGGAGGAGGGAGGAAGCAATTCACGGGGTGGTGGGGTGGGCTTCTATATGACCCCAACTGGGAACCAGGTTTATTGCTCCCTGGGGACCCCAGCTGCTCAGACTGAGGCTCCCCCTTGAGCTCTGGGCCCTGGCCATGCCAGCTAGCCAGGTGTGGGAACCAGATCCATGCTGCCACAGAGAACTCCTGTATCCAAGGACCAGAGTGCCCTTTGTGGTATGTGTAGCTGTAAGTGCACCTACTGGTCCAGCTTCCTGCCTCAGTGCCTTGAAATTGTTCCTTTCCTGGGGGAGGTGACATTAAGGCAAAAGGTGCCAAGTGGGACCTCTGACTGCATGTCTGTTCCTGTCATCAAGAAATGACAGACAGATGCCTCTAGGCTGGAGGCAGGAGAGGAGAGAGTGGGGAGGGAATTTCCATGCGTGGGTCCTCCTGGTAGGGCACCGTACTTCATCCTCCCTCTCTCCACCTCTTGCCCCAGATGCTTGTCATCCCCAGTCTCAAAACATGCATCTCTCCATCTTTCCAGTAGAAGGGAGGCTTGCCAGAGGGACTGGAGCTGATATTTCCCGTGGCAGCCGAAAGAGGAGCCTGGAGTCAGCCTGGCCTGGGATACAGGGGTGTGCAGGGCACACCGAAGCCTTTGGAGACCACAGACCTACACCCGCTATCTCATCGCAATACCACTCAAAATCAAGTAATGCTGAATGTGAATGCCATGCTGAACTGTGTGTGGAATTGCAAAGAACCGTTCTTTCTTGATTTTTTTTTTGCTTGCAACTTGTGGAATAAGGTAACCAGATCCGAACTCTTTCCTTAATTGTCCTCCTGCTTAGCTAGTTTTTGAAACAAGGGTGTGCTGTGCATTTTGAGGGGCGGAGGGCTGCCTCTGCATGGCCTGTCTTGCCTGTGGCTTTCCTCCTGAGAGATTGTTGGGAAGACTCCAGACAAACAGTCTAGTTTTTTGTGATTGCGGGTGTTGTAAGAGGAAGAATTTCAACTGGCTCAGGCATCTCTGGACCCAGCCGGCCCCAGGGCCCATCAGGGTGGTGCTTGGCAAGGCAGGTCTACTCTGAGCTCTGGGGACCTACATCATTTTGTCCAACTGACTTAAGTGCCCACTCAGGGTAGGTGGGTCCTCAGCTAGGGACAGTTTCACCAGTGTTTAGGATGGAAAGACCTATCTCCCCTCTGTTCCTGGATTCTGGCTGGAGGGTCGTGCTTGGTTCTAGCTCTGCAACTGCAGGCAGCAAATGGAAAGCTGTCCAGTCAGCTCTGCATAAAGCAGGTGGTCAGGGGTAAAAGGCTCCTGGGCTGAGAATATCTATTCCTATTACTGGCTGTCCCAGAAAAGAGGGTGGGGGGGACAGAGAGCTTTGTTCCAGGGCCCACCCCAGAGGCCAGGCCAGCCACTGCCAATGCTAAAAACAAAAGCTCCTGTCTCTTCCCCCCAACCTTTCTCTCCATCCAGATTTTCCATTGCTGAGGCCTTTTGCTTTGTCTCTTTCCACGCTCTGTGTCTCTTCTCTCCTATCACTCCATCCCTCTAATTCTTCTTTCTTTTCTTTTTTCTTTCTTTCTTTCTTTCTTTCTTTCTTTCTTTCTTTCTTTCTTT
>NW_023270718.1:2726864-2902775 GCF_011800145.1 Mirounga leonina
TCTTTCTTTCTTTCTTTCTTTCTTTCTTTCTTTCTTTCTTTCTTTCTCTTTCTTTCTTTCTTTCTTTCTTTCTTTCTTTCTTTCTTTTCTTCCTTCCTTCCTTCCTTCCTTCCTTCCTTCCTTCCTTCCTTCCTTCCTTCCTTCCTTCCTTCGTTCCTTCGTTCCTTCCTTCCTTCTGTAGGCTCCATGCCCAACGTGGGCTTGAACTCACAACCCTGAGGTTAAGAGTCGCATGCTCTGGGGCACCTGGATGGCTCAGTCAGTTAAGCGTAGGACTCTTGATTTTGCTCAGGACTCCTGATGATGCTCAGGTCATCATCTCAGGGTCATGATCTCAGGGTCGTGAGATCAAGCCCTGCGTCAGGCTCCACTCTCAGTGTGGAGGGCTGGAGTCTGGTTGAGATCCTCTCCCTCTGCCCTCTCCCCCACTGTCCCCCCCAGCTCGTGCTCTCTCTCTTTCAGATAAATAAAATAAATCCTTAAGAGTTGCATGCTCTACTAACTGAGTCAGCCAGGTGCCTCTCTTTGCCTATTTTTTAAAATCTTTAAATATAGCTTAAATTTACAATATGGAAAATGGGAATATATTTTATTGAAAAATATTCCATCTGTTGAGAACTAGAAATTATACAGTGAGAAGTGATAACCTTCTTCATTACGTCCCCTCCCCTCCCACATGGTAACTGTGTGTACAATGTACTGTATTTTTCTATAAATTATATATATATATACACACACACCTATAAATACGTGCACATATATACCACACTTTTCCATTTGTAAAATAAGACAATATTATACATAACCCTTTAAAATCCCAAAAGCACACAGGTATTTTTTTTTATGGCTGCCTAGATCTCCATTTTACAAATAAATTGTAATTTATTTCATCTGTCTCCTTCTGAAAGTTACCTGTTTCCCCCGATTTCTCAGTCTTACCCTAAAAATGTGGCAATAAATATTCTTGTACTTAAGTCTTTGTGCACATATTAGAGTATTTGGCCAGTAACAGCATTAGAAGAAGAAATTCTACAGCAACTTGGGTATGATGCACTGAGTCATGTGTAAAGGGAACAGCGAAACAATATGCCAATTGATTATGTCCTACATAAAAAGAAGTATGACTAGGCTGGGCCCAGGGTTTTAGTTCCAAGTGTTGGATGGCCTCCAACACAATTTGCACCGATCTCAAGCCCTCCAAACGAGTTAGTCATGTTTGTTGGAAATTTTATTTCTGAAGATGTTACTCACTGTTGTTCAATTCTGCAGCTCTCAGAGAACTTCTGATATAACCATCCCACACCTGGGTCAAAATTTCCAATCCTCTTGTAGGGAATTAGAATTTATTCTGTAGAGTTTGGCATGGAGAAGCACCCTTACTAACTCCCATCAGAGATTACATTTATCGGCTTACCAGCTCGCCTGCATTTTATTAAAATGAAGCTCCCCTTAAAAATTGAGACCCAGTTTAGGGAACTAGAAATTCCTGCTTCTATGCCCTCTCTTATGTGGGTGATCCTAAAGTAGTCTTTTTTTTTTTAAATTTTATTTATTTATTGACAGAGAGAGAGACAGCAAGAGCAGGAACACAAGCAGGGGGAGTGGGAGAGGGAGAAGCAGGCTTCCTGCCAAGCAGATTACCTGGATAGTCAAGCTTTCTGCCTGGGGACATTTTCCCCCATTAAGTTGTGCAAGCAGCAGGGATCTGAGTAGAGCACAGTCATCTTTTAGAAATGAGGTTGTTCTGGAAACTGGATGGGGCTGGAACCTCATAGGTATGTGGTGTCAAAGAGAAAGTGCACAGAGTGAGCCCCAGAAGTTCACGTGGGCAGAGGGCCAGGCTGCAAATACACAGGCAAGACCTCCCAAAGCTGACCAGAGAGGGAAAGCTTAAGGAAGAAGTATCTGGCTCATTTGTACCCAATGTATGAAGGTTACTGAGTGAAGACACAGGCCAATGCCATTGAAAGGAGTTTGATGTTACTCACTGTTTCCCTAGAAATGAGATGCATGCCATGCAGGGTCACATGGGGAAGCACCAGGTTTGGTCATGAGGAAGAAGCAGGAGGGAGAGGAAATCATAGGCTGGAGACTTACTGTGTTTTCCAAGGAAAGGCAAAGCAGGGCACAGGAAACAGTTTGGGATTGACTAGTTAGATAGTGTTGCTGGGCTCTGGGCTTTAGTGGTGATCTCTAGTTGTCTGGTATCTGCTTCTGGGTTGATTTAGGGCAGGGACAATATTGGTTTTGTGTGCAAGAGTAGATAAAGGGGGTGGGCCAGAGCATGACTACAGATCACAGGGCAGATGTGACCTTTAGTTTGGTCCTATCATGGATGCTAAATAGACAAATACAGACTAAGAAAACACAGAACACTATTCCAGATGGAAGGGCACAAAGGAGTTACATCGATCAAATGTAATGTGGGATTCTGGATTGGATCCTGAGCATGTAGTGGACATCAGGGGACAGTTGGCGAAATTAAAATAAGGTCTGTAGATTAGTTAATAGTATCATGTCAATGTTAGTTTCCTGGTTTCAATAATTATATTAGAATCATGTAAGATGTCAACATTATGAAAGATAAAAACTCTTTGTTGTCTTTGTAACTTTTTTGTAAGTCTAAAATTTTCAAAATAGTAAGTTAGAAAATATTTTTTTAAATTTTTTTTAAAGATTTTATTTATTTATTTGAGAGAGAGAGAGTGAGAGACAGAGAGCATGAGAGGGAGGAGGGTCAGAGGGAGAAGCAGACTCCCCGCTGAGCAGGGAGCCCGATGCGGGACTCGATCCTGGGACTCCAGGATCATGACCTGAGCCGAAGGCAGTCGCTTAACCAACTGAGCCACCCAGGCGCCCAAGTTAGAAAATATTTTAAATGATACATGTGAAAATATTATTATCATCGCGAAATCCATCTCTGCTAAACCAGGAAGAAATCCAATCATTGGGAGATCTAGAGGAATGAGACCTTGCCTTAATTTGGGTGGGCATGTCTGCTAAAACTTCGGATACATTGGCAGAGTCATTTGGGATATATACACAACATTTAGTCTCAATATTAGCATAATAAGTTCCCCCTTTGACTTGTAGTCAGGATATCAAGGGCCATTAAGTTTTGGAGGGCCACTTTTTGAATTTGTGGGTGACTCCATGTAGGGTTGGGTTAAAGGTGACCCTCTACTTGTAATTTTACATCTATAGAGTGGCTCTCAGGACAAATAAGGCTAAGGGATAAAACCATCAAGAAGCCCTCTTTACAGGCTGCCTGGGTGACGTAGTCGGTTGAGTGTCCAACTCTTGGTTTCAGCTCAGGTCGTGATCTCAGGGTCCTGAGATGGAGCCCTATGTCAGGCTCTGCACTCAGCTCAGAGTCTGCTTGAGACTCTCTTTTTCCATAAAATAAATAAATAAATCTTAAAAAAAAAGAGAAGAAGTCCTTTTTGCCTGATGTCTAGCCATAACAATATCCTAATTATGAGGAATCACTGTCAAGTGGGAGATGACTTGTCCTGGGAGCTAAGGGCTTCCCCAAGTGCATTCTCCAATCCAATTATAAAGATCCTTTATCTCCCCAAGTTCATAGTTAGTCTCATGGAGTGAGGGGTACACTCTGACTTTCAAGGAGCGATTTTGTTATCCCAGCCACATTGAATTGATCAAGGTGACAATTCCAACCACAGGGCTTACTCCTTTCAGCTGAGCTTCCTGTTTGGGGCACTGGAAAGCACCACCTAGATAGTTGCAAGGCATCCCAATAAAGATCTGTGTGATGCTGTCATGGTGTGTGTTGGGTTTCCCTCCTATGTCTTTTTAACTCTGCTATGCCGAGTTGCAGCCCTATTTTGGCTTGTGTACGTGAATGTCAACCTGAACAGAAGAAATCTGCTGCTCGTCATACATAGTGGTTATAAACAGAAAACAGACACAGAATAGGGAAACTCAGTGTAGCTTCCAAAATACACAAGTGTTATGCTCAGAAACAAGAAACTCCACCCAGGAAAACCAAGGCTTATCTCTTAAACTGTTCTTTGTAGTCCAGATGATGCAGCCCTCTGTCTGGCTCTATGTGTCCATTTGTTACCTGAAACTGGGTTCACCTCTTGGCCTCTTGGTGTGGGTTGAACCAAAAGACACAACCAACTCAAAGAATAGGAAAAGAAAGGGTTTTATTTGAAACAAGTAAAGGAGAACACTGGGGATCTTTCCCAAAGTAGTGTCTCCCTGAACAAAATTGGAGAAGTTTTTTTTTTTTACATTTTTATTGTTATGTTAATCCCCATACATTACATCATTAGTTTTAGATGTAGCGTTCCATGATTCATTGTTTGTGCATAACACCCAGTGCTCCATGCAGAACGTGCCCTCCTCAATACCCATCACCAGGCTAACCCATCCTCCCAACCCCCTCCCCTCTAGAACCCTCAGATTGTTTTTCAGAGTCCATCATCTCTCATGGTTCGTCTACCCCTCCGATTTCCCCCCCTTCATCCTTCCCCTCCTGCTACCTTCTTCTTCTTCTTTTTTTTCCTTAACATATATTGCATTATTTGTTTCAGAGGTACAGATCTGAGATTCAACAGTCTTGCACAATTCACAGCGCTTACCAGAGCACATACCCTCCCCAGTGTCTATCACCCAGTCACCCCATCCCTCCCACCCCACCCCCCAAATTGGAGAAGTTTTAAGCTAAGGGTGCATCCATAATCATGAAGGGACTTGCGCAATGGGGAATACAGCATGGAATTGGGTGAAAATCATCTTGAAGTGACTTGAGTCCATGACAGAGTCACCAGGGTTGGCAAGGGTCAGGATCATCAATTCTCTGGCTCCTTTTGGTCCAGTATCTGAGTGCTCAGAGGGGTTTAGATCCAGCAAAGATAACTCATTAGTGTGCGTAAAGCTGTCTTCACTTATGAATGAGTACTGTGAGTTTTAACACTGATTCATTGTTCTGATATGATTAGTCAACCTCCTGGCCATTTGTTCTTACATTCTTTCACAAGATGGGGGATGGGGACAGCTAAAAGAACTTTCTTATATCAAGAAATCTATGTTTGTCTTTCTTTTTCTAAGGATCTCTAATTCTTTTTGGTCACACATTCACAGTTCTTTTAGTCCAGATCGGGCATCCTCTTAATGATAAACAATGTTTCCTGATGACACAGTTGACACTCCACATTTATCCTAACCCAGGATGATTCCAAAGAAACTGTATGGAGAGAAGATTGCCTGAGGTCAACTTCCCACGGAGAAGAGGCTAAAACTTATCCTGAACCTTTTTTCACTCACCGCTCCCCCCCACCCCAACCATGAACTTGCATAAACAAATTTAACAGAGACCACCAGGACCTTACTATCCAAAGAGGCATCAGTGGACTCTTCACCCCGTAAAGGATCGGTCTGGATTTTGGTCATTTAGTTTTTAGAGGGGTTATAACATCATCTAATAATCATGGGATCAAGGGCGGGTTTAAAATGCACCAAACAGGGCGCCTGGGTGGCTCAGTCGGTTGAGCGGCTGCCTTCGGCTCAGGTCATGATCCTGGAGTCCCGGGATCGAGCCCCACATCGGGCTCCCTGCTCGACGAGGAGTCTGCTTCTCCCTCTCCCACTCCCCGTTTGTGTTCCCTCTCTCGCTGTGTCTTTCTCTGTCAAATAAATAAATAAAATCTTTAAATAAAATAAAATAAAATAAAATGCACCAAACATAGCAGCATATTGCATTTACACTGTCGCTTAAAAGCATGCAGGCCACTGTCTCCTGGGATCTCCCGGCCAGCATCCCCAGCTGTCCTGCCGCACGGTAGGAGGAGACTGAGGTCGCGGTGCGGGACAGCCCTGTAGTGCGCAGGCGCCTGCAGTAGAGCTCGCGCATGCGCACTGCTGCGGCGGAGGGGCTGCCGTGTTTCCAGCGAGGGAGCCAGTCTGGGGTCACTATGTCGTGCGTGGCTTTTGCTGTCCCTGGGGCGCCCCGGAACCTGGGACGCCGCTGAGTTCGTGGCTAGGACCACCCTTGCATGGGACTGCGATCCTCCTTAATGATTTTTTTTTGGCGGCCCCGGGACTCAATGTCAGGTCGCTGCCGTCTCTGGGGCGACAGGCCTCCCAAGTTCCGCGTCTCTGGAAGGGAGTCCGGAGAATCGTGCCTCGTGCAGCGCACCTGGCCAGGTCACACAGGTGCATCTTCCACGGGGCAGGAGCCAGCGTGCACACCTTTATCCAGGCCGAGATCCCAAGTCACACACGTGGGGTTCGGGCCCCCATAACCTGCGTCTGCCCCGTCAAGGCCCGGGCGTCCCCAGGCAGTAGCCCGCGCTCTGGAAAAGCCGTGGCACCTCCGTGGCTGGCAGGGGCCCACCTGCTGCAGCTGCAGGGACATCTGTGTGACGCCCGCCAGCCTAGCTGCCGCTGGATTTGGGTTGCTGACTGTTCAAGGTTGATAAGGAACCTAGATGTGCAAACGGAACCGAGGCGCTTGCCCTCCTCAAAGGAAGCTCAGGTGAGAGATATGCGTCTGTGTAGAAGCCAAAATGCACCCCGGAGGGAAAGAAGCAGCTTTAAGTATTTGCAAAGCCCAGGGGGTGTCAGGGCTAGACCACCATGATGGTCCCGGGGGAGGAGAACTTCAGCGCCCCCGTCTCGGAACTCCCTGAGCTTTACTGTCATCCCTTCGCCAGCTGCTTCAGCGATAGGTTCAGAAACTAAGTCAGCAGACTGGGAGAAGATTCCTAAAAGTGCGTGGGGGAGAAAAGAGTAAAAGGTGCCCACATTCCTTCCTCGGTTTCAGCCTTCCACTTTTCCTGCGGGCCAGAGCTAGGCGGGAAAAAATGTAACTTTCAATCAAGATGGTTGTTTTCGGGCGCCTGGGTGGCTCAGTCGGTTGGGCGACTGCCTTCGGCTCAGGTCATGATCCTGGAGTCCCGGGATCGAGTCCCGCATCGGGCTCCCTGCTCGGCGGGGAGTCTGCTTCTCCCTCTGACCCTCCCCCCTCTCATGTGCTCTCTCTCTCAAATAAATAAATAAAATCTTAAAAAAAAAAAAAAGATGGTTGTTTTCACTTTTGCATACTTCTGGACATTTTACTTTTTACTTTTTTTTTTTTTTAAGAGAGAGAGCCCTTGGGTCAGAGGGAGAGGGAGAGAGAGAGAATCCCAAGCAGGCTCCACACCCAGTGTGGAGCTGGATGCCGGGCTTGATCTCACAACCCTGAGATCAAGACCTGAGCGGAAAGCAAGAGTTGGATGCTTACCCGACTGAGCCACCCAGGGGCCTCTGGACATTTTAAATGGGTCAGAGGAGGATATTTATTAAATAAAAGGGACCAGGAAATTTCATGGGATTTGATCTTTTTATCCAGGGGCAGGGGAAAAACTAGCACTACAGAAAAATACGTAAAAGGAAAGAGGTGGGAAGACCAAAGCAGCTTCGTAATTATATTCCGTGAGGCATGCTTTGTTCATCGAAATGATCCCATTTAAATGGTTTTTTTCAGCTTTATTGAGGGATAATTGACAAACGTACTGTGTATGTTTAAAATATTGAGTATGATGATTTCATACGCATATATTTTGTGGAATTATTACCAAGATCAAGATAATGAACGCATTCATCACCTTACAGAATTAACTTTTTTGTGTGTTGTTGATGTGGGAAACAAAGGCAAAGAAAAAATTAAATTTCCTTACTGCCCGCCCCCACCAAGATGTCTCTTGGCAATTATACTCCCAAGCCCATTGTATACACTGAAAAATTCATGACTGAATTTTTACTAAACAGTAATAAATGACCTTTTCCTAAGAACAGTTAGCCCCCTTAGGGTCCTGGAAACCTTGTTTGCAAAATACCTTGGACGTTTGTGCTGTCGGTAACCCCCTTCCAACTTGAAAGTTTATCATCAGTTTCCTGTTGCAACCCCAGTGAAGCTCTTTCTGCCCCCGTGTCCTGTCCCCGTGCTATAGAATTCTTTCTTAGCCCTTGACTCTGAACCCTGACATTTTCTACATCATTGTTAGCTTTAAAAATAGACTCAGCCAGGGATGCCTGGGTGGCTCAGTCGGCTGGGCATCTGCCTTCGGCTCAGGTCATGATCCCAGGGTCCTGGGATCGAGTCCCGCATTGGGCTCCCCGCTCAGCGGGAAGCCTGCTTCTCCCTCTGCCTCTGTCGTTCTCCCTGCTTGTGCTCTCTGTCTCTTTCTCTCTGACAAATAAATAAAATCTTAAAAAAAAAAAAAATAGACTCAGCCAGTTATTCTGTCAGCAAAAGATGGGTTTATTGGAGGAACACAGGAGAACTGCAATCCCAGACAAACAAGCTGTGGCCAAACCACAGGCAAGTTTGGAATTCCAAGAGTGGTGGCTTCTCCCTGAGGGAGCTGTTGCTTGGAGGGATGAGGAAAGCTGCTTCCTTCCCCCTCTGAGTGGTATCCTCCTGCGAGTTCAAGATCATGCAAGGTCAAGTCCGGCTCTTCCTGTTGGGTGTGCAATTGACTATGAGTGGTAGGGCGTGAGAGCTCCCCCTGCCCAAACCTTCCCACTTCATTGTAATGAGGTTTGCTGTTACTGATTTTCACCATATAGGTTTATATTGTGGGGCTGTTACTAAGATAATTAACACATTCATCACCTCACATAGCAAACCTTTGTGTTTTTTGAGACTGCTTAAGATCTGCTCATAGCAACTTTCAAGTATACAGTACCATATGTATTTTTTTTTTAAAGATTTTATTTATTTATTTGACAGAGAGAGACACAGAGAGAGAGAGAACACAAGCAGGGGGAGTGGGAGAGGGAGAAGCAGGCTCCCAGCAGAGCAGAGAGCCCGATGCGGGGCTCGATCCCAGGACCCTGGGATCATGACCTGAGCCGAAGGCAGACGCTTAACGACTGAGCCACCCAGGCACCCCTACAGTACCGTATGTATTATTAACTATCATCACCATACTGTACGTGAGATCCTCAGAACTTACTCTTTTTTTTTTTTTTTAAGATTTTATTTATGAGAGAGGGAGGGAGCACAAGCCAGAGCGGAGAGGCAGAGGTAGAAGCCGACTCCCCGCTGAGCAGGGAGCCCAATGTGGGGCTCGATCCCAGGACCCGAGATCATGACCTGAGCTGAAGGTGGACACTTAACTGACTGAGCCACCCAGGCGTCCCCCCTCGGAACTTGCTCTTATAGCAGAAAGTGTGTAGTCTTTAACCTCTCTTTTCATTTCTTCCTCCTCCCAGCCCATGGCACCCACCATTCTACCTATGCTCTGTTTCTATGAAATCAGCTTTTTGTTGTTGTCGTATATTCTCCGTTTAAGTGATATTATACGCTATTTGTCTTTCTCTGTTTGGCTTCCTGCATTTGGCATAAAGCCTTCCTGGTTCATTGATGTTGTCACAGATGGCAAGATTTCCTCTTTTTATGGCTGAACAATAGTCTGTGGTATTTATAATGTCTCCCACATTTTCTTTATCTGTTCTTCTGTCGATGGCTGTTTAGGTTGTTGGGTATGGATGTCTTGGCTATTGTGAATAATGCCACAGCAAACATGGGTGTGCGGCGATTTCGTCTCATTTGGGTATGTAATGTCGACGTTAGAAATGTTATTTTACCAGCCTGTCTCCCCCCCCAATTTTTTTTTTCAGGAATAGCAGAGATTTAGAATCTGAAACAAGCCATGGCAAAACCACAGGCAAGTCCAGAAAACAAAGGGGAGACTAATTTTTTATAGAGGAACCCGGGGAGGTGGGAGGGACTATTAGAAAGGAAAAGCCCATTGGAGTACACTAGGAGTTCTGAGAGCAGTGGCTTCTCATTGACTGACTGGGCTTTTGCCAGGACAGAATCTTCCTCTTGCTGAGGTAGTCCTGTAGGCTTCTTCCAGTTGGTTCTGCGAAGAGTTGTGTGTGTTATAGCATGAAAGCTTCCCTTTCTGGGCTCCTGACTCCATTTTTTTAAAATTTTTTTTTAAGATTTTATTTATTTGCGAGAGAGAGAATGAGAGACAGAGAGCATGAGAGGGAGGAGGGTCAGAGGGAGAAGCAGACTCCCTGCTGAGCAGGGAGCCCGATGCGGGACTCGATCCCGGGACTCCAGGATCATGACCTGAGCCGAAGGCAGTCGCTTAACCAACTGAGCCACCCAGGCGCCCTCCTGACTCCATTTTAAGTGACGTTTGCTTTATCCAGTTTCAGAGGAGATTAAGCCAATAAGAAAATGAAAAGAGAAGTTTCGATTTTATAAATTCATGCAACATGAAGCTATCAGGTAGATAATCTAGAAGTTGCTTTCTAAATTTCACATGTCTTTGTTGATGTACATTCTTTTTAAATTTATGTGTTTCCATTTCAAAATACACATGCACAGTTTTCAAGAAAAGGGTTTTCATCTCATCCTGCTCCCCCTTAATACTCACATCCTGAGAATCTTCCTTACAGTGCCTCAGTGGCTCAGGGAGATGGGCATTACCCCTGTTTTACGGATGAGGGACTGAGGCACAAGGAGATGAAGGTCTTGGGGGAGCCTCTGAGTGTCCCAAGATGGGCAGCCCAGGGCCCGGCACAGGATCAGCTTCTCTGTTTTCCTGCCTACCCTGCAGGAACTGGGGGGAAGCTAGTGATGTAGGTTGGGGCCTTGGCTAATATGTGGAAAACATCACATTTTCATAAGGAGCTCGTCTAGAAAAGTTTCCTTTGGCCACAGAGAAAGAAAAATTAGGAAATTATGAGACACAGGCAAGGAAGAGTGGGAAGATTCCAGAAATGGCCAGAGGTAAAACAACAGGTTGTGGGGAGGGGGTGGTCTGGCTGGCTCAGTCGCTAGAGTGTGTGGCTCTCGATCTCGGGGTTGTGAGTTTGAGCCCCGCGTTGGGTGTAGAGATTGCTTAAATAAACTTTAAAAAAAATTAAACAAGAACGACAACAGGACAGGGGATCCTCTTGTGACCCTCTACGTACCTCATCCCTCCTTCCTTCCCTCAGCCATGAGCAGTTAGGGGCCCTTGCCTGGGGCAGTTTCTGGAGGTAGGGGATGAGAAGCACCGGGACTTGACACCCAGGACCTTCAACTTCACAACGAACTTCTGGGGGCCAAAGGACTCAGGGCAGCAGAATTCAAAGCAGGGCCAGAAGGCGCAGTTGGGGCCACAAGGGCGAGTCCGATTCAGAGGCAGGATGGCGTCGTCATCACAGCACTGCTCCAGGGGGTTGTAGATCTGGTCCCCACACCTGGGAGCAGGCTGGCACAGCCACAGCCCTGAGGCCATGGGGGCATCTGGTGGAGACACTGATGGTGTGGGTCCAAGGAAGACCAGATGCCCACTTTCTGAGGGCAGCCTCCTCCCTCCCCATTCTTCCCAGTCCTTACCTGTGACTACTTTTGCAGACTGGAGGAGGAAGATTGTTACGCAGACAGGAACTGTGGGGAAAAAGAAGCGGGGGGGTTCTTTTATGGTTCCCCGAAATACCAGCATCTGGGGGTTTCCTGCACACACAATGCCAAACAATTCTGAGACACCAGCAGGGTGTCTGCGAATTCAACTCCATTCTGTGGCTGTCTATGCAGAGATAGAATCAGATTCTAACAGGTTATGGGCTCAGTCCTACAAGGCTGATTCGGTCTCTAGCCCCTCTCCCCTCCCAGGAGCTGGGGAAGGTGGGAATGAAATTTCCACTCCTTCATTCACAGGGTTGGGCCTCCTGGCTACTAGCACCCATTCTTGGGTGGGTCCAAAAGTTACCTTCATTAATAACAAGACACCCATTTCACCTTTACGGTTCTGAGTCATTTTCCCAAACTGTGAAGACCAAATGTACCTGAGGAATATATTTTGGTTATCTGAATGACCAAATATATGTTTCTTATAAATCATTATATGGCAAGGTGGAGCATGGGGCGGAGAAAGTGGCCATGGGGTCCTCAGGGAAGGCAGGTGAGTATGGAAGAAGCCACAGGTTAGGGTGATTTAAAGATGCATCCGCAAGGGAGTTAGCTCAGCCAGGCCCTGAGTAGCTGGGGCTGTCCAGGGGAGGGGCATTCAGGGAAGACTGAGTCCTCAGCCTTGGCTCCCAGAGAGAAGGTTTCTGGTTTGTTAAAGAAGGGAGCTGTTTGTCAGAGATGCTTCTGATGTTCCCAGGGGTGGGGAGGAGCCCGGGATGATGTTGAGGTTTGGGAGCTGTGCTGGGGTTGGGGTGATATGATGGTGGCATTTGGGGGTCCTCCTTACCTAAGATGGAGCTTCGTGATGTCATCACTTCTGAAGAGGCTCTAGGACAGTGAAGGAGGGCGATCGAGTCTGGAACTTTATTGTAGACAGCTGCCCCAGACTTCGTCACCAGTTTCTGATTGAGCTGTTCCGATCAGGCCACCCCCAACTCTCCAGTGGATTCTATTGGAACCACCAGTACATAGTTGCTTTAGGAGGGGACTAACTGGTCTGCCCTTAGGTGTGAACTCCTGAAAACAGTGTCACAGACTGACTCATTGCTGCTTCCTGGGCTACTTCAGGTTTCACCTGGCTGCAGCTTGGCCTCAGCCCAGTTGAACTTCTCAGCAGTTTGCATCCTGGGCACTGAGGAGAATGAAGACTTCATCATAGCAACACCCGTTCCACATCCCCGGGCTCAGCTCCATCCACATCCCTGATTCAGTTTCTCAGCTCGTGCCCAGTGCCATACTCATCTTGGTTCCCACTCCAAACTTAATTCTCTAAAATTTTTTTTGGTTTTATTTTATTTAAATGCAATTAACTAACATATAGTGTATTATTCATTTCAGAGGTAGAGTTCAGTGATTCGTCAGTTGGATATAACATCCAGTGCTCGTTACATTACTTGCCCTCCTTAATATGCATCACCCAGTTACCTCATCCCCTACCCACCCCCTCAGCAACCCTCAGTTTGTTTCCTAGAGTTAAGAGTTTCTCATGGTTTGTCTCTCTGATTTCGTCTGATTTTATTTTTCCCTCCCTTCCCCAATGATCCTCTGTTTTGTTTCTTAGAAATTCCACATATGAATGAAATCATATGATATATGTCTTTCTCTGATTGACTTATTTCGCTTAGCATATACCCTCTAGTTCCATCCGTGTTGTTGTAAATGGCAAGACTTCATTTTTTGTTGGCTGAGTAATACTCCATTGTGTATATGTGTATGTGTGTGTGTGTGTGTGTGTGTGTGTGTATATATATATATATATATATATATATATATATATATATATACACACCACATCATGTATATATATATACACCACATCTTCTTTATGCATATTTCTGTCGATGGGCCTCTGGGCTCTTTCCATAGTTTGGCTATTGCGGACATTGCTGCTATAAACATTGGGGTGCAGGTGCCCCTTCGGGTCACTATGTTTGTATTAACTTCATTTTACAGGGGAGGAAAAGGAAGTAAAGATGCGTGGCCACTGTCATGCACGTGGTAGGGGCATAGTCAGGAGTCTAACCAGGCCTGGCTCCTCTGAAGACAGGTACCTTATCCTCTTCATTCTGGGATGTCACTATCCCCTCGGCCTGCTCTGGTCCAGCTCATCCAGGCCCTTTCATTATCATCACTTATCAGTCATCACTCACCTGGGGACAAACAGTGCTTCCCCTCTCTCCCCAACAAGGCAGGTAGTGGGATCTTCTGAAGTACCAATATGAACCAGTTCCTCTCCTGCTTGCACCCATCCAGGATCCCCAGGGCCTTAGGTTGGCATTCAGACCCCTCACCATGGCTTGTAGGCTCTTTGTCATCTGATCCCTGCTGATCTGTCCCCTTCTGATGGTTCCCACTCATGCCATACTCTTTCTTCTCAGATTTCTCCAAGCCAATCCCTCTGCCTGGAATGGCAGCTTCTCTGCCACTTCAGTTTGCCAGTAACTTTTCATTATGTATTCCAACAATACCCTGCACTTGGCTGGATTAATACCCATCCACTGACCACTCCTCCTGTGTCCTGTCCTGTGCTGGGGCCCCGGCAGGGACCATGACATCCTTGGTCCTGTCTTTCTGGGGCTCACAGTACATGGGGAGGACAGACCCATCCCAGGACAGTGACAGCCCCGGGTGGGTACTATGGGGAAGTCCAGAGGGTTAGGGAGGACTTCTGGAAGAGCCACGGGATCAGCATAAGCAAAGGCATGGGGATAGAGTAAAGGGGACTTGGAGATAGGACTCAAAGGTGATGCACCGGGTCAGAGGTTACCCATGGGCTGAACACTCAGTGAGGCTCCAGGGCGTGTGGTGGGGACATGGGCTGTGACCAGGCCAGCCAGCCCCAGTCCCTGCTGAAATGGAGGTCACACACCAATGGGGAAGAATGCCAAAAACAAACAAAAGAAGCAAAACCAGACAAGCAAATGATAAAACAATCAGAGATTGTAATAGGAGCTAAGATTGTAATCAAAGATTGTAATAGGAGCTAAGAAATCACATGAGTGTTGAGAAAGTGGGGGAGCAGTGGGGGAGACCTAGGAAGCTGACATGGTAGAGGAAGACCCAGAGGAGGGTCACTTCCCAGTTCCCAGACTCAGAAGGGAGTGGTGGTGATATCGAGTTGAGCTCAGAGTGACTGGCACATCCCAGGATGCTGGGATCGAGTCCCGCATCAGGCTGAGCCTGCTTCTCCCTCCCCTCCCCGCTTGCTATCTCTGTCTCTCTCAAATAAATAAATAAAATCTTTCTAAAAAAATATTTTATTTATTTATTGCACACAGAAAAAGAGAGAACGAGCACTAGCAGGGGGAGTGGCAGGCATAGAGAGAGGGAGAAGCAGACTCACCACAGAGCAGGGAGCCTGATGCGGGGCTCAATCCCAGAACCCTGGGATCATGACCTGAGCCGAAGGCAGACCCTTAACGACTGAGCCACCCAGGCGCCCCATGAAAACCATCTTGAATCATAAGTCCTATATGAACATACATGGAGTTCTGCGTGCAAGTAGTTTGAATGACACTGGGATATTAGGAAGTAGGGCTAGAAACTAATAAAATATGCTGATGGTCTCATCTCAGTGCACAACAACAAGGTGGATAACAGAGCAGACAACAATTGCCCGATGGCTAAATCACCTACAAGATAAACTTTGGTAAAATACAAATTGGCGGAAACCTTCAGAACTTAAAAAATTACCCCAAATCATCCAATGCAATACAGATTGGATTTCAATGAGTTGAATTTAGTGGATTAACCTAAAGACAGAGAGAAATCAGTATCGTTTCATTTGAATGCCACATCTATACAAATACAAAGTAAGTAAAGGCTACCACCTCTAAAAACAAAATAAATGATTTCAAAAGCAGAAAGTGGAGGGAGAAAGTGAGTAGATAATTTCAAAGTGGGTACATGAGGAAATAAATCCATATTGTTGGTAGAGCTAGAAGCCAAACAGGAATAAAACCAGGAATAACTGGGGCGCCTGAGGGGCTCAGTCGTTAAGCGTCTGCCTTTGGCTCAGGTCATGATCCCGGGGTCCTGGGATCGAGCCCCGCATCGAGCCCCGCATCGAGCCCCGCATCGGGCTCCCTGCTCAGCGGGAAGCCTGCTTCTCCCTCTCCCACTCCCCCTGCTTGTGTTCCTGCTCTCGCTGTGTCTCTCTCTGTCAAATAAATAAATAAAATCTTTAAAAAAAAAAGTATGACAAAAAGCCATTGGAAGGTTTAAAAAAAAAAAAAAAACGGGAATAACTGTGCCGGGAAATAGGGGAGCGAGGGACGAGGTCTCCTTTTTAGTTTGTACAATTCAGTCCTGTTCCAGTACTTCTGTTTGCACAGCCTATGCGTTATGTCTGCCTTAGAGAACTTTTTGGTGGGTTCAGATGAGAGGAAGTTAGGGAGGGAATATGCTCCTTGAATGCGTTGCCCGTGGTTTCCCCCGCTAAAGTTACCTCTGGGAAGATCTCCCTAATTGTGCAAATTAAAAGGTCAGGTTTCCTTAATCCTTTCTGTTATTTAGCACTAATTTTTGTTTCCTTTGGTGTATTGATTTTGTAAACCATTGTAGTTTTGTTTGTTGTATTTTCTGTAGGATTTCTACATTGTTACACAGGATAATTGCCTAGAGCAGTTTCTCAGCGGAAGTTTTTCTTTCCTGCTTAAGTCATTTCTGGCAAAGGCTAGAAACTATCTCCTACTCCGTGTGTCTAAATTGCTCTCATTTATCATGGCTGGCCTCGAACTCATCTTATTGCCCTCATACTGGTCCTCATTCAACATTTCCCAAGACACCACTGGAATTACTACTATCCATCCCGTGTCTGGAAGCTGGAAATTTACAGGGAAAGAACAACAACAAATTTAAGATTATTTTCCATTAAGAGAATATTAAGTTCAGGGGTGCCTGGGTGGTTCAGTCGGTTAAGTGTCTGCCTTCAGCTCAGGTCATGATCCCATTCAGGGATCCAGCCCCATGTCGGCTCCCGGCCCAGCAGGGAGCCTGCTTCTCCCTCTCCCTCTGCCCCCTCAACTCGTGTTTTTTTTTTTTCTCTCTCTCTCAAATAAATAGATAAAATCTTTTTTTAGAAAGAGAGAATATTAAATTCCAACAAGGAAAGGGAAAAAGAAAGGATGGAGGAAAAAAAACCCCAGAAAAACTAAAATAACCTGGAGTTTTCAGATCTGGCCCTGGTTTGCCAGGAGTATTGTTCAGGAGCTGGGGAGCTCAGCGGTGGATCTGGGAGGCAGGGAGAGGCCAAAACCCCAGGGAGAGATGCTGGCTCCCCAGGTCCTGGCTTCATTCCTCATCCCTCTGGTGTCTGGACGCCACTCTCCCTCCCTGTGCTCCAGGATGCGTTCTGCTGATCTGTAATGTGCATTGGTCCACGAGCACAAATAAACCAGAGCAGATGTTTCAGAATCCAAGGCAGAAAAAAAACAGTGATGAGCCAGAAATTCAAGACTGCTCACAAATAGAAGGTAGTTGATGATGGATTGTTCCCAGGACAAGTGTTCTGCCAAGATTCTTGAGAGAGAAATGTCATCCCATGGGGAGAAATTAATCAGAGCTTATTTTTATCTAAACCAGGGAGCAAGTGGCAAGGAAAGCAGGCCAGTTCAACATCAGCAAGTAGCCAGTAAGTCTCTGTCACAGTGATAGGACTAGCCCACTAACGTTTACAGAGGGCTTAAAAAAAGAATTACCTCGCTGAATAAAAATTGTGAGTTTTTCCAAACTGACTTTTAGGAGCGAAACTATCCAAGGCACAGGGAGTTGTATTGCTTTGCTTGGGTGAAAAAATAGAGAAAAAAATTAAGGTAGGAAAAAAATAGTCAACAATGCCGTTCATTACTCCTCAAAAATTTACAAATTACAACTCATAAAAATGAGAAGGAAGAAGTGAGTCCTGCAGACAAACCAAGAAATAGGTATATCGTTTACAAGGCCTAAAACCAGAAAAAGTTCCTGTTGTACTTTGAGGAGTGTACCTAGACCAGGGTGCTGGAGGTGGGGGGATGGATGCTTCATTTTATTTCCATAGTTTGGTGCATCTTATTATTATGCTAATCCCACACATTCCTGCTACTTCATAGAATTGTTTTGGACTCTACACAAGTTGCTGTGAGCCTTTAGGAAGTGAGAATGGGAGGCCAGTTCCCTGCCTGTCTTGCCTTTGGACTCCATGCAAAACCACTTTTCAGCTGTGTGAATTAAGAAACTTAGAGTCTGGGGCGCCTGGGTGGCTCAGTCGTTAAGCTGCCTTCGGCTCAGGTCATGATTCCAGGGTCCTGGGATCGAGCCCCGCATTGGGCTCCCTGCTGGGTGGGAAGCCTGCTTCTCCCTCTCCCACTCCCCCTGCTGGGGTTCCCTCTCTCGCTGTGTCTCTCTGTCAAATAAATAAATAAAATCTTAAAAAAAAAAAAAGAAAGAAACTTAGAGTCAGGGGCGCCCAGCTGGCTCAGTCAGTGGATCATGAGACTTGATCTCAAGGTTGTGAGTTTGAGCCCCACATTGGGTATAGAGATTTCTTAAAAATAAAAGCTTTAAAAAAAAAAAAGGAAGGAAAGAAAGAAAGGAAAGAAGGGAAGGACGGAAGGGAGGGAGGATGGAAGGAAGGAGAGAGAGAGAGAAAGAAAGAAAAGAAAAGAAAGAAAGAAAAAAGCAATCCTTGAAGCTGAGAATTTACCTGAGTTTATCATGGTGTTTTGATAGTGATGGGTTGTAGAATATCAGCATGTTGATCATTAGATGTTCAAAAAGGAATTCAGTGGGGTGCCTGGGTTAAATGTCCAGCTCTTGTGGGTCTTGATCTTAGGGTTCCTGTGTGTCTTTTCTTTTTAAAAACAACCAGAGAGGGGATAGGGCCCCTGGGTGGCTCAGTGGGTTGAGCATCCACTTCTTGGCTTTGGCTCAGGTCATGATGTCAGGGTCATGAGATTGAGCCCCGCATTGGGCTCCATGCTCCACACGTTGTCTGCTTGAAAGATTCTGTCTCTCCCTCTCCCTCCTCCCCACCCCCCATTCTCTCTCTCTCTCTCAAATAAATAAATAAATAAATAAATAAAATCTTAACAACAAAAAAAGACACACAAAGAAAGCTGAATACATAGGTATAAATATAGTTACTTGGGGTAAATGCAATATAAAGCAAAGCAAGCCAAACCACATTAATATTTAAATGAAGTATAATTCAAAGCTATAATTTTCCAATGGGGCAAAAGAAGCTCTTCGGTTTGCTGAGTCCAATTCCTGAATAAGATCTACCAACACTAACAAGTTCCTAATCTGAAAGTGTTTATAAAAACAAAAACCGATTCCCCTTTACAATTAGATAAAAAAAAAAAAAAAAAAGTGTACCAAGACTTTTAAAAAACTCTGCCTAAAAAATGATTGGGTCATTAAAAAGGATATAGGCACAGGAACATTATTCGCCTGGGTTGGAGAGAGAACACTGTAAGGGGACAGGCTTTGGGTCAAAAAAAAAAAAAATGAATCTTGAGTGCTCGCTTCGGCAGCACCTATATTAAATTGGAATGATACAGAGATTAGCATGGCCCTGCACGTGAGGATGACATACACATTCATGAAGCATTCCATGTTTTTTTTTTTTAAAGATTTTATTTATTTATTTGACAGAGAGAGACACAGTGAGAGAGGGAACACAAGCAGGGGGAGTGGGAGAGGGAGAAGCAGGCTTCCCGCGGAGCAGGGAGCCCGATGCGGGGCTCGATCCCAGGACCCTGAGATCATGACCTGAGCCGAAGGCAGACGCTTAACGACTGAGCCACCCAGGCGCCCCATCATTCCATATTTTTTAAATTAATTTTGAAATAAACTTAGAGTTTCAAAGACAGAGTTTCCATATACCCTTCACTCCACCTCCCCTAATATGATCCTCTTGCATAACCGGAGTACAATGATTGGAACGGGGAAATTAACATTGATGTAATACTGTTAAATAAACTCTAAGCCTTATTCAGATTTAATGAGGTTTTCCACTTGTATCCCTTTTATGTCCCAGGATCCAATATGCTGCACTTCTTATTACGTGTCCTTGGTCTCCTCCAAACTGTCAGCATCTCAGACTTTCCTGTCTCCTGTGACTGACATTTTGAAGAGTAGGTAAGTCACCTGTTCTTTTATAGAGTGGCTTTCAGTGTGGGGACTGAGATTCTGAATTTTTGGTGAGGAGATCCTGAAATTCATGGTGTGTCTTCTCCTGTGCATCATATCAAAGGGCTTGTGATGTTGCTGTTAGGTGTAATCACTATTTAGGTGTTTCATGTCCAGGTTCCTTCCCTGTAAAGTTATTCGCTTTTCCATCACCGGGTAAGTTGCATTATGCCTGTTAAGTCAATTACATTACTTAGATTCTTCAGCTGGTGTGATGGTTATTTTTATGTCAACTTGACTGAGTCCAGGAACGCCAGAGTCTGGTTAAACATTATTTCCGGTGTGTCTGGGAGGGTGTTTCTGGAAGAGATTAGCGTTTGAATAGGTAGACTGAGTGAAGCGGATGGCCCTCCTCAAGGAATAGATTTCTCTGCCCTTACATTTATGATCAAGGACTGGGCAATGCTGCAGATTGCAGAATTGCCTGGGAGCAGCCAAATGACCTCGGGGATTCTCTCAGGAAGCAGATCCTGCCCACCCTGCAGTAAGCAGTGGTAAAGGAAAGGAGCTCTTCCAGCTGGTGGCTGAGCTTCAGCTTGGGGTTTGACAGCTCCTTCATTCCAAGCAGCATTGAGAACAAAGACAAAACCCCATCCCTTGTGGAGTAGACTGGCACATGAAGCCCCATGACAGCAGGAGTTTTATTCCACTGGAGCCAGCTACAGAGGTACAAATCCTAACGGCCCCCTGAATAAGTACTTTGAAGTATTACGCATATCGTTGGACACCTGATCCGTGAACTGTGGTCAGGTAGGATGGGGTGGGTGGGAGGAACTGGGGCTCAGCCATCCTCTCTCTCCTTCTCTGCTCTATACTTAGGGGGACTGATGCCTATAGACTGTTTCCCAGGCTCCAGTGTCAGCTGGCTTTGGGCTTGATTCAGCCTGAGGGGTGGGGTGGGGTGGGGGGACATGGGCAGGAGATTGGACGAGGAGAAGAGAGACCAGGGTATTGTGGGGCATCCCAAGGGGATGGGAGCTGATAGGGTCAGTGGTGAAAGAATTCACCTGAGGCAGAACAAAGGAGATAGAAGTGTATTGAATACACCACAAGGGAGCAGTGGGCAGGACAGCAAAGGAGAGACTGGGTGCCACGAGGCGGTGGTGGCGAGGGGCTATAGTTGTAGGGAGGAGTGAGGGAGTTTGGGGACGTAAGGAATTTTCCCTTTTTTGGTAATCTTAGGGACTGTACCTGGTTGTAATTGGTCAGTTAGGGCCTATGGCTTAATGAGCCTGTGTGCATCAGCTTGGTGGTCGCTGTGGGCCCTTTTGGCTTGCTCAGGTTTCCGTTGCTCAAGCCTATTGCCTAAAAGCAGCCTCCACAGGTATCTCTTTCCCCCGTCCCCCTGCCTTAGCCAGACCTGTGGCAGCAGCTGCATCTCCCCCTCCCCAGCCCCAGCCTTAGCCCCAGCCTTAGCCCCCCGACCCAGTCAGACCTGCCTATTGCAGTTTTCATTGGCGACTCCTTCCCTGGGCTCTGAGAGCCCCACCTCTTGCCTTTTCTTTCCAGTAAAGGGATGGGCATCGTTACCCTCTGCCACTGATCTGGGTCACCAGACCATGCCCTGCTTGACTCTCAGCTCCTCCATCCCCTGTTTAGCCAGTTCTCTGTATTAAATTCCTCTGTCATAAATACTTGAAGTGATTCCTCTTTTCCTGGAGAGACCCTGACCGAAACAGATCTCTGTAGAAAGCCATAGATTCGTGAAACTGGCAGGTGTGGTGACAGAATTAAGAATGACATATATTTTAGAGAATGGAGTCAAGGTAAATATTACCATTTTGTTAAGAAGCTTACCGGTCACCATAAGCCAGAGATGAAAACCAGCATTACAGGGTCTCATTTACATACCCTTAACAAGGGAGAGGCTAAGAAACTCAACAACATCAAAAGTTACTTAGAGAACACGAGAGAACAGACAGGGATCTGTCAGACTGTGCCTCAGGACTCCTGGTCTTAGGGATACTGGAGACCTTGGGATAGGAATGTAGATAAAAATCAGCTGCTAATGTGAAGGAGAATTGAGAAGAAGGAAGAGCATCACGGTGCCATATTTAAAAGAAAAAAGATTTTATTTATTTATTTGAGAGAGAGAGAGAGCACGCACAAGCAGGGGGAGGGCAGAGGGAGGGGGAGAAGCAGACTCCCCACCGAGAGCAGAGCCCAGCTTCACTGGACACGATCCCGCAACCCCAAGATCATGACCTGAGCCGAAGTCAGACGCTTAACCCACTGATCCACCCAGGTGCCCCTACAGTGCCGTGTTTAGCACTTGTTGGCATACGGGGTGGAATTGTGGCTAGACTAGGAACACCCAAATGAAGGCAATAGTGTGGCATGATGGCTTGGAGCTCTTCGGTGGGAAATATTGGGGAGCTCTTTGAATGCCTGAATTAAGCTACTGCAAGGACTTCTGGCAAAAAGTCAGTCTTTTATGTGGGACAGATTTTATTTTGTGGCAGACACACACCTTTTGCAATGGTTATCGGGGCAACTTTGGAAGAAGCTTATCTGGGTTTAGCTTAATTTTAACCAACAGCAACCTCTTGTTAACATGTTGAGAGCAAAGGGGGAAAGGCACAGAGGCAGGGATTTCTTGTTGAATCTCTTGCTGGTTAGCAATCACCGCTATATAATGCTTAGATTCGGGTGCCTCTGTCAGGGCTTCTGGAAGAAAATATTTTCATTCCCGAAAGAACCTTATCTTGTATATAATACATGGCAGCCCTGTTTTGCAAAGATCTGTACTCAACAGGCTGAGAGAAATACATGCTGCTCTGAGATTGATACCAAGATAGGGGCAAACAGAGGGGAAAAGATAAGACAGAACAATTCTGTTGGAGGAACCTTCGAGGCAAGCATCATGTCTATGAAGCATCTGACTTGGGTACCATCTACTGTGCGGAGGATGGAGGGACACCAGAAGACGTTTCCTTTCCCTCCTTGTCCTGATCTGCATTAGCAAGATTTGTAGGTTTTGATCTTTCACAAATCCCGTTCTTCCCGATTTATGGTTTCTCCACCTTCTTTGGGGGATTTCAGATTTGACAGTTTTAACCTTAGGTGTTTGGGCTCATTCTGTCATTCTGTCTTCTTCCCTGGGTGGGCAGTGGAAGCTGTCGCAGGTCAGCCACCTTGACTGTGAGGTTTTATAACTTGACGCCTGACCAAATGAAGGAGGGTGATTCCCCATCCTGTAAAGTGGTCATTTGCCCCAGTGAAGCTACTTCTGCTTCAGCAAAGAACACTGTGTGACTGTTGTCACTTGATAATGTTTAAATGATATAAGAGGGTGATGGTGGCCAGCCAGTGAAATCAAGGATAGCTTTGATTTTTATTTATTTAAGTAATCTCTAGACCCAATGTGGGGCTCGAACTCACAACTCTGAGATCAAGAGTCACATGCTTTTCTGACTGAGCCAGCCAGGTGCCCCCTAGGACAGCTTTGATTTTTTTTTTAAAGATTTAATTAATTAATTAATTGAGAGAGAGAGAGAAGGGGGAGGGCCAGAGAGAGAGAGAGAGAGAATCTCAAGCAGACTCTGCACTGAGTGCTGACCCTGATGTGAGGCTCGATCTCAAGACCCTGAGATCATGACCTGAGCCGAAATCAAGAGTCGGACGCTTAACTGATTGAGCCACCCAGGCGCCCCTGGATATCTTTGATTTTTAATCTGAAAGTTTATACTTGCCAATTGGGTTTATAAGGAGGTTGTTGGAAATAGATACATACATACATACATACATACATACACATCATACTTAACATATCTATACTGAAAGTTGATCTTTACATTTTTCCCTATGCCTCTTATCTTGGGCTTGGATGAGCACTTCACAGTCTCCTAGAATCAAATAGGAGTTTCACTGAATTTGAGAGACTTATGTCCTTTATTTCTAATTTTTAAATAATTTTGGAAATGAGAAAAGAGAAAAGCCCTCTCCCCTCCCCTCCAACATCCAGGAGCTGACCTGGCACCCCCAGCCAGGCCTTGGTGTTTTTTTTTTTAAGATTGTATTTATTTATTTGAGAGAGAGGAAGAGAGTACAAGAGGGTGGGGGAGGAGGGGAGGGGCAGAGGAAGAGAAAGAAGCAGACTCCCTGCTGAGCGGACCTATATGGGGCTCGATCCCAGTACCCGGGGATCATGACCTGAGCTGAAGGCATGAACTTAGCCCACGGAGCCACCCAGGTGCCCCAAGCCAGTGACTTTTAAGGAAGCCCTTCCTCAGGAAGCTCTTTGTCTGGGATCTATTTCCCTACCCCTGAGTCATACATAGGCTCTAGTTTGGGTCGTCGTCTGGATATAGGTTCTAAAAGCGAGTCAGCTCCCAGGAGAGGCAGTCACAGTCTAAGGATATTTCTCCCTATATTTCTATTTTGTTTCGTACTCATTTTTGTTATACTTGGTCTTATAAAAATGTGGGAAAGGTAGGTCTCAGCACTCCGATCTTCCTGGAAACTTTCCTCACATTGTGATTTAGCTTACTTGTGTATTTCTGTAGAATTTCTCTCTCTCTTTTTTTTTTTTTTAGTAAGGGAAAGGAAGAACCAGATACTCAGAACCCACTTGGGTGGGGTTGCTTGCAGACTAGCCAATAGGGCTCCCTCTGGTCCTTCCTGGTGTTGTTCCACTCTTCACCAGAGTGAGGCGCTGAGTCCCTGTGGAGAGGCAACCGCCTGGGGCTGTTGCCTGTCATCTGCAGCCTCTCCAGGCTCCCTCCAGGTTTACTAGCAGCTCTGTCTGGTTTCCTAGCAGCAGGGGAAACACCCTGTGCCCATTTGGGCCTCATTTTCATGAAGGAAAAAACACTCTATTAAAACCAGGAACCTAGCCAGGTCTATTTCTGGAGAAGAGAGTTTCTAGCTCTCCCACCCAGAAGCTGGTGGTGGTAACTGATAAGAATCCACGTTAATCTGTATCAGCCTTCACAGAACACAGATTCTGATTCCTGGGCAGTGAGACAATAGAAAAGAACCCGTATTTTAAAAAAAAAAAAAAAAAAGGGCGCCTGGGTGGCTCAGTTGGTTAAGCAACTGCCTTTGGCTCAGGTCATGATCCTGGAGTCCCGGGATCGAGTCCCGCATCAGGCTCCCTGCTCGGCAGGGAGTCTGCTTCTCCCTCTGACCTTCCTCCTTCTCATGCTCTCTGTCTCTCATTCTCTCTCTCTCAAATAAATAAATAAATAAATAAATAAATAATTTTAAAAAAAGAAAAGAAAAGAACCTGTATATATATTTTCGTTCACAGTTTCTCTCAGATTTGTTTCGCAAAATGCCTCCTCAATCAGTGTTAATTCAGACTGAATGAAGAAGATGGCAAGGGCAGACCTCTGTTGGGGCCTATAGGCAGGTGGGTCGCCCTCACGTCTCCATCAGGTGTCTGGGCAGTTGACCTAGGACCACAGACGTCTGTCCTCAGCCCTCAGATCAGTTTAGTCAACTGATTCATGGCCCCACTTGTGTGTGTGTGTGTGTACATTTATTTACTTATTAATAATTTAAGTTAGCTTGGGCTGAATTTTTCAAAGATTTTATTTTTTTAAGTAATCTCTACACCCAATGTGGAGCTCGAACTCACGACCCTGAGCTCAAGCGTTGCATGCTCTACCAACCGAGCCAACCAGGCACCCCCATCTGCGTATTTAAATGAAGCAAGCCTCAATATGTTGATTCAGATATGAATACCAGCAGAAACTTGGGCTTTGTATCTCATTATGTGGAAATTTTTTCCTAAAAAAAAGCGTGGTACTTAAGAACACAGAAGGTTTTTTTTCACCATTACTGCCAAAGCAATAAGATAATTAAGGTAAGACAGCTAAGCAGAATTACAAGTTTCTCTCTGAAACGGGACATAGCAGCAGTTCCTAAATTCTTGGAATATGGGGCGCCTGGGTGACTCAGTCGTTAAGTGACTGCCTTCGGCTCAAGTCATGATCCCAGGGTGCTGGGATCGAGCCCTGCTGGAAGCCTGCTTCTCCCTCCCCACTCCCCTTGCTTGTGTTCCTTCTCTTGCTGTGTCTCTCTCTGTCAAATAAATAAGATCTTTAAAAAAAATAAAAATAAATTCTTGGAATATATTCAGGACCACTTTGTGAAAATAACACTGCAAGGATAGAATAAATAACTTGACAAAGAAGATAATTATTTGCCTTATCGGAAGAGATTTTTAACAGATTTCTGTGGCAGGATGCTATTTTTCCCCCTGTGTCTCCACCTCTTTCGTTGCCTCTTGCTTTTAAAATTCTGAAGACTGGCCTTTTAAGACTCAGTTCTAGAATGTAACTACAGTTGACCCTTGAACAACACAGGCGTGAGACACCAACCTCCTGTGTGGCCACAAATTCACGTATAACTTTGACTCCCCCAAAACTTCACTGGTAATAGCCTACTGTTGACAGGAAGCCTTACAGATAACATAAACAGTCAGCTAACACATATATTGTATGTTTGGTGTATTCTATACTGTATTTTTACAATAAAGTAAGCTAGAGAAAAGAAAATGTCATTAAGAAAATCATGAAGAAGGGCGCCTGGGTGGCTCAGTCGTTGAGCGTCTGCCTTCGGCTCAGGTCATGATCCCAGGGTCCTGGGATCGAGTCCCACATCGGGCTCCCTGCTCGGCGGGAAGCCTGCTTCTCCCTCTCCCACTCCCCCTGCTTGTGTTCCTGCTCTCACTGTCTCTTTCTCTGTCAAATAAATAAATAAATAAATAAATATTAAAAAAAAATCATGAAGAAGAGAAAAGGCATTTATAGTACAGGAAAAAATCCACACGCAAGTAGACCCATGCAGTTGTTGAAGGATCAACTGCAGATAGCTTTAAGCCCACAAAATCGACATGTAGTGATAAGTGATAAGTTGCATTGGTAGAAATGAAGAAGGCTTTTCTGTATATAAGGTCATGGCATCTATAGAGAACATTTATTCCTTTCCAGTTTGAACACCCTTTATTTCTTTTTCTTGCCTAATTGCTCTGGCTCAGACTTCCAGTACTGTGTCAAATAAAAGTGGCAGGAGTAGGCCTCCTTGCCATGCTCTCGATCTTAGAAGCTTTCAACCTTTCACTATTGGGTGTGGTGTTATCCCTGGGCCTGTCATATACGGCCTTCATTATATTGAGGCACATTCCCTTGATACCTAATTTGTTGAGAGTTTTTTTTTTAAAACCATGAAAGAGTGTTGAATTTTGTCAAATGCCTTTTCTGTTATCTATTGAGATGATCATATGACTTTATCCTTCATTTTGGGAGTTGGGTGATGGTTTCACAGCAGTATGAATGTACTTGATGTCACTAAACTGTGGACTTCTAAATGGTTAAGATGGTAAATTTTGTTATCTGTATTTTACCAAAATAAAAAAATTGGGGGAAAAACTTTATTTTGAAAATAGGCCTATCTTTAATAAAATTTAGATCATAATAGCAATATGTGATTCATTCTTTGAGTAAACAAAGAATGAATCAAATTATGGGTTTTTTGGTGTTTTTTTGTTTTTGTTTGTTTGTTTGTTTTGGTGGGGAAGGTGGGTGAAAGGATTAGAATTTTTCCTACAAAATTATTTCACATTTGACTTTTCTAACTTAAGTCATATTTTTGCAAAATTATTCTAAGGTGCCAACGATGTCCCCAAAGGCCTCTCTTAACTCCTTCAATATTCACCTCATACTTTTTTGAAGGCTCATTGTGCCATTATCCTTGTGGATATTTATTTCTTCAAAAGTTAGTGTCTCAGATCCCAATTGGTCAAGGGATTTGGATGGGATTCCATCACTTTTCTCCCCGTCACTTACAAAGACTTTTTGTAACCAAGCATCTTTTGTAAGATCTGCAATTTCACCTTGCATCAGAGGGTCACAAAGAGGCTGGCCTACGAGGAAGTTCCCGTAATGAGAGAGGATTCACACTAGTAGTAAGCAGGGACATGCTTGGTGGGGACTACCGCATTAATGGTCAGTTTAATATTTTTGTGACAACAGCTTTATTTCCCCACAAAGTCTTGTAATTGCAAGACCCAGATAATGAACTCTGATAACAAGTATTCCTGCAGCCAAGAACCTAGTGGTTTGGTAAATGTTTGTTGCTGTTACAGCAAACAAACAAAGATTGTGATAACCTTCACATACTTCAGATTTCCCTTTTAAGTTAAGCTGCAACATCAGTCCCTGTTTTTTTCAATGCTAATTCTTTCTGAGTCCATTCCCACTTCCTACTGGTTACTTCTGTCACTGGATTCAGACAAGCCATGCACAACTGCCTAAATAATTCCAAAGACCCTTTGAACCCACCCACACCTGTCACTCCACTGATATTACCCTATTCCTCATATTTCCCCTGACTCCACCCCACATCGCAGCCAGGATGGCCATTTCATCCTACCTGGGCCCCTTTACTAGAGACCCATTGCCTTTTGGAAATCAAACAAGCTATATTTAGCATTCCACATTGTTGGCAGATCAATAAATGTGTTGAGTCAATGAACTGCCTGCATTTTCCCTACCTAGAATTCTACCACAAATACATTTCCCTTGAACATAAAAGAAAAGAGTCACAGAAAGTTAAGACCACATTTCACAAATGTATTCTATGGGTGGCTGTCTCATTCTCTTGGCTTTGGAAACCAATGCATGGTATTTTGCAAGACTGAAACAGATATTTTTAGAGTTGTCCTCTTATGTCTCCCAAGAGAGGACCTCCACACTATCTTAATACCTGTGTCTCTGTTGAACCATCATTCCCACCAGAAGGTCTCTTAGAAATCTCTCTGCATATATGTGTGTGCTTGTGTGTGTATTTATTTTTTTTTTTGTCCTTCATTTTGTTAATGTGGTGTGTCACATTTTTGACTTCCATATGTTAAACAATCTTTGCATTGCAAAAATAAATCCCATCTGGGGGCTCCTGGCTGGCTCAGTTGGAAGAACATGCAACTCTTGATCTCGGGGTCATGAGTTCAGGCCCTACATTGGGTGTAGAGATTACTTAAATAAATAAAACTTAAAAAAAAAATAAATCCCATCTGATCATAGTGTATGATCCTTTTTATATGTTGTCATATGCTGCTGTTTTTGTTGAGGATTTTTGCATCTGTTATATCAGGGATGTTGGTCTGTAATTTTCTTTTAGTGTCCTTGTCTGGCTTTGGTATCTGGGTCATGCTATTCTTGTAAAATTAGTTTGGAAATAATTCCCTCCCCTTCAGATTTTTGGAAGAGTTTGAGAGGGATGGGTGTTAATTCTTCTTTAAATGGTTGATGGGGTTGCCTGGGTGGCTCAGTCAGTTAAGCATCAGACTCTTGATCTCAGCTCAGGTCTTGATCTGAGGGTCATGAGTTCAAGTCCCACATTGGGTTCCATGCTGGGCATGGAGCCTACTCTAAATAAATAAATAAATAAATAAATAAATAAATAAATAAATAAATGTTTGTTAGGATTCACCATTGAAACCATCAGGTCATTATTGGTCTGTTCATCATTTCTGTTTCTTCATGACTAAGTCTCGGTAGATTGTATGTTTCTAGAAATGTATTAATTTCTTTTAGGTTATCCAAATTGTTGGCATATACTTGTTCACACTAGTCTTTTAAGAGCCACTGTATTTTTCTGGTGTCAGTTGTAATACCTCCTCATTCATTTATACTTTTGTTATTTGAGTCCTCTCTTTTTTTCTTCATTAGTTCAGTGAAAGGTTTGTCAATTGTGTCTGTTTGTTTGTTTTCCAAAAAACCAACTTAGTTTCATTGATTTTTTTGTATTGTCTTTCTAGTCTTCATTTCATTTATTTCTCTTAACTACTGACAGAACTAAAAGGAGAAATAAACTTAAGTATAATAATAGTAGGGCCAGGCATCCAAGTTCACAAAGCTCCTAAGTACCCCCAGAATTTCAACCCAAAGAAATGGCCTCCAAAACACATTTTAATAAAACTGCCTAAAATCGAGGGAATTTTATTTTATTTCTTTTTCTTAAGGTCAACATAAGTTTAAAAGCAGCAAGAGAAAAAAAAATCCTCACAAATAAGGCTATAATGGATTTTTCAGCTTAAATTTTTCAAGCCACAGGAGAATGGGATGTTATATTCAAAGTTCTGGAGGAAAAAACCTGCCAAGCAAGAATACTTTCCCTAGCACAGGTGTCCCTCAGAAAATAAGGTGAGAGAAAGACTCCCAGACAAAAGCTGAGAAAGTTGATCACCAGTAGACCTGCCTACAAGAAATGCTGAAAGGAGTATTTCAGGCAGAAGTAAAAGGACATTAACCAGTGACATAAAAACATACTTAACGACTAATAGCCCACTTTTGACTGGAAGCCTTATTGATAACATAAACAGCTAATTGACACATATATTGTGTCTGTTATATGTATTATATACTGTATTCTTAAAATAAAGTGAGCTAGAGAAAAGAAAATGTTATTAAGAAAGTCATAAGGAGGGGCGCCTGGGTGGCTCAGATGGTTAAGCGTCTGCCTTCGGCTCAGGTCATGATCCCAGGGTCCTGGGATGGAGTCCCGCATCGGGCTCCCTGCTAGGCGGGGAGCCTGCTTCTCTCCCTCTGCCTCTGCCTCTCTCTCTCTCTCTGACTTTCATGAATAAATAAATTTAAAAAAATTAAAAAAAAAGAAAGTCATAAGGAAGAGAAAATAAACTTACAGCATTATACTGTATTTTTTTTTTTATAAAAACCCATGTATAAGTCAGCCTGCACAGTTCAAACCTATATTGTTCAAGGGTCAACTGTATAGAGCCAGATTCAGAATACTCTAATTCTGCAATATGATGGTGTGTTAATCACTTAACTCTAGTTTAAGGTGAAAAGACAAAAGTGTTAAAGATAACTATAGCTACAGTAATTTGTTAATGGATATAGTATACAAAAAGAGGTAAGCTATGTCATCAAAAACACAAAATGTTGGAGGGGGAGTAAAATGGTAGAATTTTTGTATGCCCTCAAAGTTCAGTTGTTATCAGCTTTAAATAGACTGTTACATCTATAAAATGTCTTATGTAAGCTTCATGGCAATCATGAAGTAAAACCTAAAGTAGATTCACATAAGATAAAGAGAAGGGAATCACAGCATACCATTATGGAAAATCATCAATTCAGAACGAAAACAGAGGAAGAAAGGAACAAGGGAACCAGAAATCAACCATGAAACAGTAATTTGGCATAGTAGTCAGGAATTACTTTAAGTGTAAAGAGATTAATTTCTAAATCAAAAGGCATGGAGTGGCTGAATGGATATAAAACCAGACCCAACTATATGCTGTCAACAAGGTACTTTAGTATAAAGGTTGAAGGACAAAAGTATTAAAAATAACTTTAAGGACACATGTGGGCTCAAAGTGGAGGCACAGAAAAAGGTAATTTTTTATTATTATTTTATTTTGAGAGAGAGAGTCCATGAGCATGAGTGAGGGGAGGGGCAGAGGGAGAGAGAATCTCAAGCAGACTCCATGCTGAGCATGGAGCTGGATGCAGGGCTCGACTTCATGACCCTGAGATCATGACCTGAGCTGAAACCAAGAGTCAGACGCTCAACCAACTCAGCCACCCAGGCGCCCCAGAAAAAGATAATTTCGTGTAAATGAAGCCAACAGAGAGCAGGGCTAGCTATACTTATATAAGACAAAATAGACTTTAAGTCAAAAACTGTAAAAGAGACCAACCCCCCCGCCAAGTCCCCTCCCAAACTAACAAGAGAGAAAGAAGGTCATACTATAAGGATAAAAGAGTCACTTCATCCAGAGTATATAACTATTGTAAATAGCTATGTACCTGACACCGGAGGACCTAAATATATAAAGCAAATACTGACATGTCATTAGTGACTTGAAGCATAATGAACCCAGCAACTAGGAGTTGCCCAGCAAGGCCTGCTGGCATCTGTCATATCTCTTAAGTTAGGAGGCCATACAGAAGAAGTACAAGCAAGTCCGGAACCTGCTGGAAAATCTTCTCTGGATAAGTTAGAGTCTGAAGAACATATTTTTGCAACAGAAGCCCATGGATATTTAATCACAAAAGGTGTTTCCTAGAGCAAGTCAAGAATCAAGGGTACCTCCGAGACAGGGCACCTCCCTGAGGTGATTGACTTAACACGTATCAGCAAGGGTGGAGAATGAGGATGGAGGGACAGGAGGACAAGGAGCAAAGACTGAGACAGTGGGCAGACCATAAAATGGAGCATTTGGGAACATGGCAGTCAGACAAGGCCTCTCAAAGGTGTGGACCCCAGGCTCTTCACCGCACAGACTCCGATGCCTGCCCCAGCCTTCCTTTCCAAGCCGCCGTGGGGGAAATTGATTTTCTTCGGTATCTTTCTCAACGAGAAAACATCTTTCTGCTGCAAAGAAGGAGGAACCAAGAAATTACGAGGCGCAGGCAAGGAGACGAATGTAAGAGTTGAACCACTGCTGGAGATTAAGTGGGCAGGGTTTCCTCAAGGGGAGTGGCCTGGACACCCAAACTCCCCGCCTCCTTTCTCTCCCCCCACCCCTACCCCCATTCCGTAGCCAGGGGCAAGGTCCTTACCTCTCACAGTCCCCAGAGATGGGGGAGGAATAGCATCAAGCATTTACACCCAGAACCTTCAACTTTATAACATACTTCTCCTCAAAGGACTCAGGACAACAGAGCTCAAAGCAGGGCCAGAAGGTACGGTTGGGGCCACAAAGTTGGTCTGATTCAGGGGCAGGATGGTGTCATTGTGACAGCAGTGCTCCAAGGGGTTGTAGAGCTTGTCCCCACGCCTGGGCGCCTGATGGCACAGCCACGCCCCTGGGCCAGTGGGGGCATCTGAGCAGACATTGCTGGTGTGAGCTCTGTGAACCATGACCCCACTTCCCAAGGGGAACCCTGTCCCTCTTCACTCTTCCCCATCCTTGTACTCACCTGTGACTGTCTTTGAGCACTGGAGGAGAAGGAAGACTAACACACAGACAGGAGCTGGAGGAGAGGGAAAGGAGGTTGAGGATGGGGCTTCTGGAGTGTGGCCATTGGGTGGACGGACCTCAGGGAGGACAGGCCAGTATGGGGAAGACTTACACCCAGATTTGCTCTACAGGCTTGAGTTTGGGGCCATCTCTGCATAGGGTCTAGTTCCTGATGCAGGTGAGAGTCCAGACAGCTGGGCCTGAGCAGCCTGGACCCTTTAAGGGGAGAGAATGCAGGGAAAACTCTTGGGATGGCACAGCTTAGGTTTCTAAGAATGCAGTGAAGTTTCCCAGTTGGGAGAGGGGGTGGGGCAGGTGTTAAAGATATTGAGAGGGTGAAGAGGAAGAGGAAGGAAGCTGAGGTGAGATTGACAAGGAGAGAATTTGGGTGCAGAGATGCTTTGGGGATATGATTGGGCTTGAATGGGTCTTGGGGGTGGAGCTCCCCTTACCTGTATTGCAGCTTTTGGACTCCCCGTGACTGTGGATGGAGTTGGAGAGATACAGGAGATGGGAAAGAAGGAATGGGGCATGAGGGTTTTTATAGATGCACTCACATGACTGGGGTAGTGATTCGTTAGGTTCACGTATTCCACAGTTGTCTTTATTTTGAGAGCATGTAGAGGCAGGTAACAGTGGGATTATATGGATAAAACAGGAGGTGAGGCTATGGTTTCATCTTCTACACTTGCAAATGGAAAATGTCCCATTACTCCGTAACCTCAGGCCCCTCCTGGGCTACCGCGTATCAGATAGTGAAGGCATCTCTGAGGTTCCCTCCATGTTGTGGTTCTAGAATGCTGCTGGCCTTCGGCACGACTGGGCATTATGAGTTAAGGTGCAATCAGAGAGGGTGGCTCTCTGCATTTATTTTAAACTTTCTCCCTGACAAAACACCTGGTATTTCTACATTTCCCAAGTACCAGACCTATAAATTCGGTGCAACCCCTATCACAATTCTAGCACATTTCTCTGCAGAAATTAACAAGCTGATCCTGAAGTTCATATTAGAATGTAAGGGACTCAGAATAGCCAAAGCAAAGAGGAACAAAATTGTTGAACTGACGCTCCATGATCCTAAAGCTTACTACAAAGCCTCAGTAGTTAATTCAGTGTGGTAATGACCTAAGAGATGCACATATAGATCAATGAACAGGATCAACGGTCCAGAAATAAACCCATATATTTATGGTCAATTAAATTCCAACAAAAGTGCTATGACAAATAAGGAAAAGAATAATCTTTTCAACAAATGGTGCTGGGAAAACTGGGTGTCTGTATGCAAAAAGAGACTAAGAAGGACATGGAGGAGAGAAAGAAGGAGAACAAGAGGGATCCCTTCCACATACTGTACATAAAGATTAACTTCAAATTGGTCATAGACCTAAATATAAGAACCAAGGCTATAAAACTCTTAGCAGAAAACAGTGGAATAAATTTTAAGGACTTTGGCTTAGGCAGCATTTTCTTAGCTATGACATCAAAAGCCCAAGACACAAAAAAAATAGAATTTGTCAAAATTGAAAACCTATGTACTACACACAAAATATCAAGGACGTGAAAAGACAATCATGTCATGGGAGAAAAATATTTGCACACCACATATATGATAAGGGATGAGTATCCAGAATATGCTGAAAAACTCTTACAACTCAATAATGAAAAGACACTCCAATTTAAAAGTGGAAGAAGTATCTGAGCACTTTTCCAAAAAGGATGTAGAGACAGCCAATCAGCACACGAAGAGATGCTCATCACTGTTCCAAAAGGGAATGCAAATTAAAACTCCAAGATATCACTTCACTCCCCCTAGGATGACTGTAATAAAAAGGAAAGTGGGAAATAACAAGGAATGGAGAGGAGGTAGAGAAATCTGAACTCTCGTTACATTGCCGATAGGAACATAAAATGGTTTAGCAGCAGTGGGAAGCAGTTTGACAGTTCCTCAAAGAGCTAAACATAGAATTACCATTTGACCCAGCAATTCTGCTCCTAGGTCCTTACCCCACAGAACTGACAACAGGTACTCAAGACAAATACGTGTGTACACATATTCATAACAGCACCGTTCCCAGTGGCCAAAAGATGGGAACAGCCCAAAGGTCCATTAACAGATGAATGGATAAACTAGTTGTGGAATCTACGCACAGTGGAATATTATTCAGCTCTACAAAGGAAGGAAGTACTGATAAATTCTACAGTGTCAATGAATCTCAAAAATATTATGCAAAGTGAAAGACGAAAGTAACGTAAAAGGTCACATATGGTAGGATTGCTTCCCTTCATACGAAATGTCTAAAATAATAGGAAAATCCATGGAGACGGATTGCGGATTGGTGGTTGCCAGGGATAAGGATAAGGGGGAATGGAGAGCAACATTAAATGGGTATGGGGTGGCCTCTGGCTCCAATCCTAGGGTGGCTCAGATAAAAAACAATTCTGGAAGATGGTTGGGCGACTCTTCCTTCAACTTGAGAGAGAGAGAGAGACACGAAGGGAGGGGGGAGGGGAAGGGAATACAGGGAAGGAGGTGAGAGAGACGTAGTTACCCAAACGGAAGTGTTATGAATGCAGCAGGCATTGCTCATCTGGATGGACCATAGATGACAAAACTCCATCCACTTCTCCTTCCTCCCTGAGTCTGGACTGGAATAAGCCCCTAACTTGGGCACAGATCCGGGTGCAGTTGGGCTTCATGCCTGGGACCTTCCACCTCCCAACAGCCTGATCTGAGAGCTCAAGGACTTGGGGAAACAGTGGAAGCAGAGGCAGAAGGTGCAGCTGGAGCCACAGAGGCAGGCCCATTTAGAGGGTAGGAAGGTCCCCTCACCACTGCTCTAAGAGGTTTGTAGGGCTCTCTATACCTAAGCACCAGCGGCTACATCCAGTCTAGTATCCGGGGGAGTCAGAGCTGGACTGGATTCCAAGGATTAGCCTAGGACCTCTGGAGTCCCCACCTCCATCCATGGTACCATCTCCTCCCTCCACACTACACCTGCTCTCACCTGCAAGTCCTTCCGAGCCTGAGCTCAGGAGTTCAGAATGGAAGGCAGTAGCTGAGAAGCAGAGGGGCATGAGAATGTTGGAGAGAATATTTTTTTTAATTTTTTTTTTTAAGATTTTATTTATTTGCGAGAGAGAGAATGAGAGACAGAGAGCATGAGAGGGAGGAGGGTCAGAGGGAGAAGCAGACTCCCTGCTGAGCAGGGAGCCTGATGTGGGACTCGATCCCGGGACTCCAGGATCATGACCTGAGCCGAAGGCAGTCGCTCAACCAACTGAGCCACCCAGGCGCCCTGTTGGAGAGAGTATTAGCACCAGGGTACAGAAGATGATGTCACTGAGCTGCTTTCACTGTGGGCCACAGCTCAGAGTGGATGTTGACACGGACTCGGGGTGGCAGGGAGGGCTCCAGGAAGGGCTGGGTCTAATAGTTGCAGGTCAGGGGAGAGACTGAGGTGCAGTCAGAGATCCCCTAGGGATGATTACCAAGTAGGAAGCCAAGAATTGAACAGGCAAGAGAGCATTATGTTTGAGGTCCAGAGGTACATTAGGGATGTGACGAGACAGAAGTTTGGGACCCGAGTGTCCCATGGATCCTTACCAAAGATCCTGGGCACCATGGTTCTCGATTTTTGGCTCCAGAGCAGTTGAGGGCAGAGCAGCCCCAGAGCTGGGTCCGGGACTTTATACTGGGACTTTGATAGACACCCTTACCCCCCACCTAGGGAACCTACTGGACTCACATGACAACAGAGGAGGCCAAGCTGCTGAAGGGGAGGGGCATGAAGACTCACGGTTATGTTGAGCCTGCCTTCAGCCTCCCCAGGAAACACCTGGGACCAAGGATGTGAGAGTGAATCCATTTTTTATTTTATTTATTTATTTATTTATTAAAGATTTTATTTATTTATTTGACAGAGAGATAGGGAGAGAGGGAACACAAGCAGGGGGAGTGGAAGAGGGAGAAGCAGGCCTCCCACGGAGCAGGGAGCCCGATGCGGGGCTCGATCCCAGGACCCTGGGATCATGACCTGAGCCGAAGGCAGACGCTTAACGACTGAGCCACCCAGGCGCCCCTTATTTTATTTATTTTTAAAGATTTTATTTATTTGAGAGAGAGCGAGAGCATGAGGGGGGTGAAGGGCAGAGGGAGAAGCAGGCTCCCCGCTGAGCAGGGAGCCTGATGTGGGGCTTGATCCTGGGACCCCGGGATCATGACCTGAGCCGAAGGCAGATACTTAACCGACTGAGCCACCCAGGCGCCCCTGAATCCATTTTTTAGAAGTGATGGGGCAGCTAAATCAGTGGCTCTTAGGAAAGAAGAGCAAGCTTGTGCCTAGAGCCTCTGGTGTCCCGTGCTTATTAACCATTTGTATGCAACTCACTAGGAAAAATAGATATTACATCATTATATGGCTTACAGTCCAAAAGAAAGTTTCATTACCAGTAACGGTCAAGATTCTCTGCAGTGCATACAATTCTATTTCTAGTCTATTCTCTTTATATTTTTAAAGTACCCATCATGACACTAATTCCTTTTACATTTTGAGCGAATGTCCTGATCCACAGTTTGGAAAACACTTTTCTACCTTGCAGTTAGCTAAAGAGAGGGGAGACCTGGAGAGCAGGGGAGAATGAGGCTGGGAGGGGAACGTGCTGTCCCCCACCCAATGGGGAGGACTCTGGTAATTGCACAATTGTTTCTGCTTCAGAAGCCTCCTCCCTGGTTTCCTGCCTCCTGTCTCAATCCTCCTGTCCACTCCCCTCACAGGAGACAGACACCGGGATCAATCACAGACTGAAACCTTACCACTTCCACCCCTGCTGAGGACCCTGTAAAGTTAAGTCCAAAATCCTCACTGAGGCCCAGAGGGTGACTGGCCCTGCCCTCTGCCCAACTAGGGCTGAGCCCCACTGAAACAGTCGGTTCTTGCTCACTCAAAGTCATAGCTCAGATGTCCCTTCCTCCAGGAAGCCATCCCTGATGCCCTTGGCCCTCCTTCCCAACCCTACTCACTATGTATGGGTCACTATTGTTTGGGGTAGCCTATGTCCCCCACTGGGCATAAGAACCAGAAGGACAGGGCCTGGGGCTAAGTCACTACTGTGTCCCCAGCACCGACTAGCACAGGGCTGGTGACAGAGCAGGTGCTTGGGGAATACTGAGTGAATGGATGGATGGATGGATGGATGGATGGATGGATGGATGGATGGATGAAAGCACTGTGTTCAGGGTGTATCTAACTCCACATGTCTGTCCTGACATACTGGCTTTCTGAAAATTGGTCAGAAAGTAGCCTGGGTGGTTCAGTCGTTAAGCATCTGCCTTCCGCTTGGGTCATGATACCAGGGTCCTAGGATTGAGCCCCGTGTTGGACTCCATGCTCAGTGGGGAGTCTGCCTCTCCCTCTCCATCTGCCTTTCCCCCCAGCTCATGCTCTCTCTTGCTCTCTCTCAAATAAAAAAAATCTTTAAAAAATAAAAACGATATCTCATTCATGACCAACTCAAGTGGTTCTATCACCTACTAACATGGTGAGATCCATAGTTAGGAGAACACTGCTCTGCGGTACAGAGGCTGGAGAGAGCAGGTCAGAAACAGGGGCGATGTGGGGTGGGAGGGGAGCATGTCCTTCTTGGGTCCCTGCCCACGTTCTGTTCTGTGTGTCCCTCCATCTCTGTCTCTCTCTCTCTTGCTCACTTTCTCTGTCCTTCAGTGTCAGCAGAGGATCAGGTGACCAGAGGACCTGCTGGATTCTACTTTGTAAATCTAAATTAGATCTGGGACATGGAGTGGTGTTTGGGAACAGGAGACACTCAGCCTGAATCTATCTATCCTGTGTAGGGTGACTGTTCCCCTTTCTCTGATTCTGGACAGTCGTGAGGGATGAGTTCGCTCTGGGAAGTCCCCAGGCCCCTGACCCCCGACACTTACCCCTACAGCCAAATTCATTAGGCACAATCCCCAGGCTGGCACGGGGTACCCGTGTCTGACACATTTTTCACGACTTAAGCCCTTTTCTTGCCAGATGCAAAACACAAGGCCCTTCATAAATTTTGCAATTTTACGTGGACTGTCATCCTTGGAGCTTGAAGGTTTGGGAAACGTCAGAAATGGTGAACGTGGGGTCCCTTCTCTGCTTCCAGAGGTGGCAAGGTATACACACTTTTTCCACCTATGAACAAACTTCAAGATACTCACCATGATCTCCTGGTTTCATTGAATAAAATCCTATCTTCATCACAAGGCTCGGGGTTCTTGCATCTGTATGGGACGGAGAGTTGGGACACGCAGGATGCACAGGGAAGGAGGCATCAGTGCTGAGCCTGAGTCCCACCTGTCTCCACCTGCCCAGGGGAGGGAGGACGGAGCCGCCGCGCCCCCTGGCGGGCATCGGGCGTGGGGCAGGGCTGCACTGAGCGTGGACCAGACAGGAATCGCCTACCCTAGGGAGAAAAAAATTCGCCTCTCCTGGAATCCCAAACCCAAGGCTGGCCTCACCGCTTGTGCCCCATCAGCCAGTAAGTGGTGGTGTGGGGGCCAGCTGCATTGGCCAATGGGCTCCTAACTGAAAGAAAATATTTAGATCCCAGCTTTACATCATTCAAAAAGTCATAAATTGAGCTGGATGAGAATGTCAAAGCAACACAAATATTAAGAGTAAATACAGGATAATAAGATTAAAACAAAGTGGTAACAATTGCTTTATGACGACATATGAGAAACATCAGTGATTCAGACTGTCCAAACAAAAATCTTCCTATGGCATAATCGTTTTGTGTGTAGGACTAAGCACATGATCACGTCCACTGATGTCTTGGGAGGAACCCTGGTTTCTGTGTGGGAGAGTGGAATTAGAAATACGGAATTCCAGAGGAAAAAAATGACCAGATAAGAAATCAGTCTACCTCCAACTATGGAGTTGGCCTTTAGAAACTCTGGGGTAACCGAGATAGTGGGCTGCTTGAGTGACCTTCTTATGCTTTAAATTCTCCAATAAAGAGTGAACCTGTGAAACCCTAGACACTCCATCCTCAGCCCCTAACAGAGGCGGAGCCCCCGGGTGCATGCATCTTCCCTCTCTCGCTAGCTGGGACCTCACTCTGTGGCCCCAGGCATGCCATGTACCCCCCAGGACTTGCGAGCGATCAGTCTTTTTTTTTTTTTTCTTAGATTTTTATTTATTTATTTGACAGAGAGAGACACAGCGAGAGAAGGAACACAAGCAGAGGGAGTGGGAGAGGGAGAAGCAGGCTTCCCGCAGAGCAGGGAGCCCGATGCAGGGCTCGATCCCAGCACCCTGGGATCATGACCTGAGCCGAAGGCAGACGCTTAACGACTGAGCCACCCAGGTGCCCCGCGAGCGATCAGTCTTATTCAGAGTTCTCTGGTGGTTGTTGCTTAGGTGTGCCCTGTGATCTTAATAAGAACCACAAGGGCTGGTCCAGCCACAGCATTGGCTCCGGTTGGAGAAATGCTTGTGGGGGGCTCACCCGCACACACGTATGGGCCCAGGTGAGTGCCTCAGGCATTCCTAGCAGGTAGCATCACTGTTGGAATCTGAGACCCACACAACACCCATTCATCAGGTGATAGACATGTAGGTTTCCAGTTTGAGGCTATTAGGAATAATTCTGCTGTGAATATTCTTGTGCAAGTGGGTGTGAAGAGGTACTTCCTGCTTTTCACCTGGCGAGGGTGGGGGGAGGGTTGGGGGGGCTGCGTCTGAGCTATGATGGAAATAATGCCCTCACGCGGCCAGGAGGGAGAACAGGAGGGAGAATTGGCTACTTCCTCCTGGAGCAAAGTGGGAAGCCAGTGGGGAAGCCAGTGACGGGAGGAAAGGAAACGTCCTTTTCTGTTTCACCTTCCAAAAGTACCGATCTGCCAGCCGGACCCAAGAGCTGTGGGAATATTGCACTGGGGGCCTGTCCAGGGGTGTCTGAGGTCAGAACCTTCCTGTCCTTTCTGGAGGGGCTGGCCCCGGACTGAGGGAGGTGGGCTGGGAGTGGCAGCCCAGCCCATATCTGTGACCTGCAGGGGACTCCTGCTGGGGTCTTCCTTGTATCCTGGGACCCAGGGGGGAGAGAAGACCCCAACCCCAGGATGGGGGTTGGGAGATACTCTTCTTTCCTCTGAGACCCTGAGCATCCTGAGGAGAGAAACAGAATCCCCAACAACTGGGTACGTGGCGTTGACCAGGGCAGCCCTAGTCCTTGTCCTCATAGAGCTCTAGGACCAGTACAGATGAGTCAACTAGTCCCCAAACAGTGACAACCAGAGGGGTGAGGGCTGGGATGGGGGGCAAGAGGGCAGCTGGTTGTGGAGCTTTTTATTTGAGGGTCTAGTGTCTCCTGTTGGGAGGCTGGACAACTCCTGCCCAGGAATCTTACATTGGTGTGGGACAGATGACACACAGGTGCCCATGTGTGCAAAATAAAGTTGATTGTGCACATAGACAGCAACAGGAACCCTCTGTAAGGAGCAGGCTCATGAGAGGTCTGGAGGGAAGGCCACGTGAGATGAGGTGAAGGGTGGCTTTGGGCTTTGGGGCTGGGACTTGGGGTCAGTGAGGGTTCCTGGATGTGGGATGGGTTTATGTGGTTGGAAGTTGCTGTTGGTACCAAGGGAGGGAGCATGTTGGCTCTCCTATAGGCCTGCCCATGTGCAGCAGAAGTGGGAGAATGGGGGGCTGAAGCTGTCAGGATCTAACATCAAAAATGGAGTCTTCCCCTTTATTACGTGGAGGTGGATGGTACTACCTGCAAATGGTTAGGTGGCTGAGTCCTGACTGAACTGTTAGAGGGTGCCACAGCCTAAGGACACACCCATGTGGGCGGGTGGGTGAGGGGTGTCTTCCAGACCCATTGATGATCCTCCAACTGGAGAAGCAGAGGGTCCCCAGGTGTGGGCCTGGGTCTCAGACCTCAGGCCATAGGCAAGCAGGAGAGAGAGAAACCTTTTCTCTCCAAGACCCTGATTTTCTGGGATACCGACTTTGAGGTGGGGAGACATCTCTGTGTGAACCACTTGGCGGAAGCCCTAAGAGGGAGCCAGCCCGGTTGGGAGCTAATACAGAACATAATATGGCAGCCAGAGTGGATTCAGCCAGAGGAGCATCGCTGGAGGAGCAGCACGGACATCCCGCTGAGCTTGGTGCCCTGGAGGCCGCCTTGAAATGGGCTGCGATTATAGCCAGTGGACCCTTCTTCATACCAGGCTCTTACACTGACTGCCTCCAGCAACCTGGACCCTTTCTCAGGGCCAGAGGAGAACAGCCACTCAGAGAACAACAGGAAAGTTACTGTCCTTGTAGGAACCAGGGCAAACTCAGTGGACCCTCCTCCTGGGTCCACTGTCCTGTCAGTGCTGTATTCTCTAGGAGGCCCCTGCTGGAGACCAGGTATCTCTGGAGTTGGGCAGGCCAAGTCTCATGCAGGAAAGCCTTAACCAGATCAGCTCTGAGGCCTTGTGTCTCCCAGAGTTTCCTGATGCACTCGGAGGAAAGTGAGGCCACCATCGACAAGAGGGGCCCCAGGGCAAAGGTGAGGAAGTCCCGCCCCTTGTAGCCCAAGTGCTAGAAGCCTCTAGTACTGAGGCCTCCCTGGAGCCCAGAGCCCTGAATTGCCTGGTGGGAGTGAAGGCTTGGCCCACCCCAGGCAGTGACCTGTCACCTCACTGTCCCTGACCTTCTCGATCCAATGAGACTCCAGCTCAGAGGGTATGTCCTCTCTTCCACCTGAGTGTGGCGTACCTGGAGCAGCCTCAGGGAAGCCTCACCTCTCTGTGCAATTCCAGCCTTGCTGCGCCCTCCCCTCCCCCAGCAGTAGGGTGAACAGGGCCAGAACTAGAGCTGGGACCCACGTGCCTCTGGGCCTGCCCCCACCCACCCCCCATCTCTTCCAGCGTCTGTCTGAGCTGCCACTCCTTCTCCTTCAGGCCCTTGGTCTCCCTCCCAGGCCTCCGCTCCTGGTTCCTTAGACCCTGGCCTGTGGCTCTCACTTATCACAGTGCAAGAAGATCTCATCAGAGTATCCCAGGCCCACCCAGAGATAGAGCCACGAGGTCCTAGTGGAGAGTGAGGGTTCCCGAGGGAGGAGGGACACACAGGTGATTCTCCCTGACAGGTTCAAAGTTTCTAACAGCTGCCTCCCTCTTGAGTTCTTTAAACCAGGCTATTCTGTGCTGACCCATTCCAAAGGCAAGAGCAAGGAGTCCAGTGGGGTGTTTTGTGGTGGACAGGCCGAGAGAAAGAGAGGCCCGGGCAAGATGAGGGTGGGAAGAAATTTGAGCGGCGCAAGAGGTGGAGGAGAAGTCACAAGTACACATAAGTAGGAGAGGTGCCCTTGTTTCCAGCAGTAACACGCCAGGGATTCAGAGGTGAGGTGATGAGGCATGACACTGGCCACTTACCCTCGAATGGCTCAGGAAACAAAAGTGAGGTAATAATATTTACTCACAGGATAGACGTGAAGATCGAGTTTGGTGATGTGAAATAGCTTGTAATAGTCCCTGGCACATCATCTTTCAACAAACCGATAATTAAAATGTAAAATCAGGGGCGCCTCGCTGGCTCAGTCAATAGAGCATGCGATTCTTGACCTCAGGGTTGTGAGTTCCCCACCCTGGATGTGGAGATTCCTTAAAATAAATCTTTAAAAAATGTAAAATCAAGCCACTAAAAATATTTAACCGATGTGGCCTTTTTTTGTTGCTATTTCTACACACACACACACACACACACACACACACACACGCACACCCCCTTCAGGTGTAGCAGTGTGTAGATCGTCACATCCACCCTAATTTCTACCACTAGAGGGCACCTCAGGTTAGGTTAGGGCTTGACTGGTTTTTAGTTTAGATAGACCAGAGGTTCTGAACTCCTTTATATTCTTTTTTTTTTTTTTAATTTATTTGAGACAGAGAGAATGAGAGACAGAGAGCATGAGAGGGAGGAGGGTCAGAGGGAGAAGCAGACTCCCCGCCGAGCAGCGAGCCCGATGCGGGACTCGATCCCGGGACTCCAGGATCATGGCCTGAGCCAAAGGCAGTCGCTTAACCAACTGAGCCACCCAGGCGCCCCTGAACTCCTTTATATTCTTAAAAATTATTGAGGACCCCCAAAGTTATGCAGGTTGTATACAGGGTGGTGTATGGGTAAACCAGCTGTCTGAAGGAAAAGTAACCCCGTGATGTGGTGTTTCCCCAGTGTAAATACTCCCACCATGGCCCATTGCAAGCTACCGAAGTTCTAACAACTGGCTCACGTGATCCCGAAAATTTAACAGTTGGGTCTGCGGGTCAGTAGGGGCTGGCACTAGCATGCCACTGGATGGCTAGCTGTATTTACGTTACATGAATTTAAACAAGGTTTTTAAAGATCTACTTATTCATTTTGAAATAGCAATAATAAATCCATTACATTACTGTCAGAGCAATGACATCATCACATATCACATAGCCTCTGAGAAACCTCCCTGCGCTCTGGGGAAAACAATACGCAAATAACATCTTAGAATTATTATGAGAATAGTTTTGACCTTGAGGATCCCATGGATGGATCTTAGAGACCGCCAGGGGTCTGCAGACCATACTTTGGGAACCACTGGCTTAAAACTTCAGTTCTCAACTCCATTCAATCCAGTACCCTTCTTTAAAAAAAAACAGATATTTTAGGAGCGCCTGGGTGATTCAGTCGGTTAAGTGTCTGCCTTTGATCAAGGTCATGATCCCAGGGTCCTGAGATCGAGCCCCGCATTGGGCTCCTTGCTCAGCAAGGAGCCTGCTTCTCCCTCTGCCTGCCGCTCCCCCTGCTTGTGCTCTCTCTCTCTCTCTGTCAAATAAATAAAATCTTAGAAAAAATAAAAATAGATATTTTATAATATCCTTTTATTATCGTGAAATGAAATCCGTACACAGCCCACCTTACCCATGCATATGATCTCTAAAATTCATTGGGATATATTGTCTGTAATATAGAGAAGAAACAAAGGAAAAATACAATCTTCTGTCCTTCACCAGACACATGCGTTTAAGGATCGAGGAGGTGGTTAGATTTTAGAAGGGCGGCGTACATACACAGTGCCTAGGCTCTAACAGCCCAGCTGGGGTCAGGGTGGCTCCTGGATTCAAGCTCTTCAGTATTATGGCAGGGAAATGTGGCTCTTCACCTCAAAGTGGGGTGTATAGAGATTACCAAGAAGAGCCTGTGTCAGGTCAGGCTTTGCCATCAAATTAGACAACAGTCTTTCCTTTTTCAGAGGTATTTGGATCGTGGAATCATGAGTGGCTGATGGAGAGCCTGTAATTTATAAAGAATAGGAAGTGCTCCATTAGCTCAATGCTCACAGACGTAACAGAGCCAGCTGTCCCTGCTTTTGGTGAATTACACGTTTAGATTTCGGGTGAATAAGACAAGAGTCAGTGAGGGGCGCCTGGGTGGCTCAGCCGTTAAGCGTCTGCCTTCGGCTCAGGTCATGATCCCAGGGTCCTGGGATCGAGCCCCGCATTGGGCTCCCTGCTCCACAGGAAGCCTGCTTCTCCCTCTCCCACTCCCCCTGCTTGTGTTCCCCCTCTCACTGTGTCTCTCTCTGTCAAATAAATAAATAAAATCTTAAAAAAAAAAAAGACAAGAGTCAGTGAAATGTCTATTTTATTTATCGTTGACATGTTGGAATAAGGGCTAAGCAAGAACATTGATCTGTCCATGTGGACTACAGGAGAAGTCAGAGCAGAGTGGCCAGCTAGATTGTCTGGGGTTCAAATACCACGATGAGGGGAGACATCAATGATCGGATTCTTTGAAATGGCGAACACTCCCAATACCAGCTTCTGCCCCAAACAGGGTATGATCTTCCCTTGATTCACATGGACTTGCTGTTCTGGAAAATTCAGAGCAGATGAAAATAGTGCAAAATTCTTGCTGTTTAGATATATAATGGGAGCCGCTGTAGCCTCTGACAGGAACAGATTCCTCCTGCACAAGCAGACTCCAGCAGGACCCAGGAAACCCCACCTCATCAGGGCTGCCCAGTGCATCACAAGAGGCCTAGGGTCCCTGATCCCAGCCACCAGTTGCCAGAAACCTTAGGTTTACATACACCTCCTGGGGGCGCCCTGGCTCCTGAGGCTGCTCGCTGAACTCTGAAAGGTGTGAGCAGGTGAGGTGGGGGGATCAGGGCTCTTGGCGGGGGAACTCCCTGGCCCCGCAGAGTCTAGTGAGAGATTCTCTTGCAGGGGGCGCCAGGGCGCTGAGGAAGTGAGCAGGAGGGGAGGGCGGGGACTTGGGCCACAGCGTCCATCCATCATCCCAGTGTCCCGGGCACTTACCTGTACCAACACAAACATACACATCAGCATCTGTACAGGGAACTGTGACATGCGTGTGACCATAGACGTGAATGTGAGCTTTCACCCGTTTTCTGGATGACAGGTACCCTTATTTGCAGAACCCAGATATGCGCTGGTGCTAACATGCATCCACGTGCCAACATCGACAGGCATGCTAGTAATCAAGGTGTGCCGAAGGCTAAGACACAGAGCTCAATCTTGAGCTACAACACGCGTATGTGTCAGAATCCACGGCGGTTGATATGGATGTGTGTTAACGGCAGCCTGTTTTGTGACACCTACATGTGTGATGTCGACACACACGTGACATGTTTGCATGTGGACACGTGGGTCGCGAAAGTGCCTGTCTGAGCCTTTTCCATCCACCCTTCAGACTGGAGCCCCTTGCCCAGCAGGGGCAGTTCTGGTGAAATCCTGTGTCCTCTCCATCGGGCGGAGAATAGATGAATCATAAATGCCTGAATGAATGAGCAAGCGAATGGCACCTGATACTTGAGCTTACCACGTGTGGGGCACTGTGCTAAGCACTCACATGCCTGCTCTCATTAAACCCACATCACAGTCTCTGAGACATAGGGACTACTATATCTTCACCCTGCAGATGAGGAAAACTGAGTCATCAAGATACTATGTAACTTTGGGGCGCCTGGGTGGCTCAGTAGGGTAAGCGGCCACATCTTGATTTCAGCTCAGGTTATGGTCTCAGTGTTGTGAGATCGAGCCCCACGCCGGGCTCCGCTGGGCATGGAGCCTGCTTGGGATTCTCTCTCCCTTTCCCTCTGCTCCTCCCCTTTCGCTCTCTCTTTCTCTTTCTCTCTCTCTCAAAAAAAGGGAGTGCCTTGGTGGCTCAGTCGGTTAAGCGTCTGTCTTCAGCTCAGGTCATGATCTCAGGGTCCTGGGATCGAGCCCCACATCGGGCTCTCTGCTCAGCGGGGAGTCTGCCTCTCCCTCTCTCTGATCCTCCTCCACTTGTGCTCTATCTCTCTCTGTCTGTCTCAAATAAATAAATAAAATCTTTAAAAAAAAAGTTGGCAGACCCTGGATTTGACCCAGGCCTCATAAACTTCAGACTGAGTGTGCTTAACCACTGGCCTGTTCCGATCCCCTCCCCCAATTCTTGGGATCCACTGCCATCCTTCTAAGGCAGGCACTCGGCAAGCTAGAAGAACAGAAGGCAGCCTTCTATCATCAATTCAGAGAAGAAAAGAGGTAGACACAGTTTAATCCCAATTTAATTTAGGAACGCCTGATCCTGCGTGGGGGGGGGGGGGTGCCTAGTGGACAATTAACTTACAAGCAGAAGAAGGGGGTCCTTCTCTCTCCCCCATCATCATGGATCCATAGCCCTTATGTTAGTGAGGATGTGGACGTATCGGAACCCTTGTTCATTGCTAGTGGGAATATAAAGTGGCACAGCCGCTGTGGAAAACAGTTTGGCAGTTCCTCCAAAAGTTAGAAATAGCAGCAATTCCACCTTCCAGGCATGTACCCCCAAAGAACCGAAAACAGGCGTTCAAGCAAATACTTGTCCATGAACGTTCACCGTGGCGTCATTCATAAGGACCACAAGATAGAAGCAAACCCAAATGTCTATCAGCTGATGAATGGATCAGCAACATGTGAAAGAGCCAAACAATGGCATAACGCAGTAACACCATGCAAAGCAATGAAGTCGTGATACCCGCGACACCATGCGTTACTGCCGGAACCTTGCAAACGCTGTGCTCCGTGAAAGAAGCCAGACACAAAAGGCCACATAGTGTGCGTGCGACTCCCATTTATATGAGATGCCTAAAATACGTAAATCCACAGAGACGAAGAGTAGGGTGGTGGTGGCCAGGGGCTGGAGGGGGCAGGGCTGAGAGGGACGGGTTTTCTTTTGGGCAGATGAAAGTGTTTTGGGACTGCATACAGGTGACGAGTGCACAGCATCATGAACATACTCAATGTCGCCGAATTATACACTTTAAAACGGTTCATTTTATGGTATGTGAATTTCACCTCAATAAAAAAAGATAAAGAACGAGCTACCTCTGGGGCGCCTGCGTGGCTCAGTCAGTTGAGTGTCCGGCTCTTGGTTTTGGCTTAGATCGTGATCTCAGGGTCGTGATCTCAGGGTCGTGGGGGGCTCTGCGCTCAGCGGGGAGTCTGCTTGAGATTCTCTCCCTCTGCCCCTCCCCCCACTCCCTCGTGCTCTCCCTCTCTCTTTCTAAAATAAATAAATAAATCATGGGGCGCCTGGGTGGCTCAGTCGTTGGGTGTCTGCCTTCGGCTCAGGTCATGATCCCGGGGTCCTGGGATCGAGCCCCACATCGGGCTCCCTGCTCAGCCGGGGGCCTGCTTCTCCCTCTCCCGCTCCCCCTGCTTGTGTTCCCGCTCTAGCTGTCTCTCTCTCTGTGTCAAATAAATAAAATCTTTAAAAAATAAATAAATAGGGCGCCTGGGTGGCTCAGTTGGTTGGGCGACTGCCTTCGGCTCAGGTCATGATCCTGGAGTCCCTGGATCGAGTCCCGCATCAGGCTCCCTGCTTGGCAGGGAGTCTACTTCTGCCTCTGACCCTCCCGACCCTCCCCCCTCTCATGTGCTCTCTCTCTCAGTCTCTCTCTCTCAAATAAATAAATAAAATCTTAAAATAAATAAATAAATCTTAAAAAAAAAAAAAAAGAAAAGAAAAGAAGGAGCTACCCCAGAAACTAAAAATAAAAAATTCAGTTCCTCGGTCACACTGCGTACATTTCAAGGGCTCAGTAGTCACACAGGGCCAGTGGCTACCATACTGGATGGCACAGACAGAGAACATTTCCATCATCGTGGGAAGTTCTACTGGACAGTGCTGGTCTAGGGTTTCCCGCACTCTCCATCTGGCTGATTGTTTTTTCATAGTGTTGTTTAATGTGTTCTTCTGTCCACTGTCTTTCCTATGAATGGATAGTTATATCCGGAAGCTTGATCTGATTCAGGTTCGGTTACTTTGGCGGAAGTATTTCATGGGCGCTGCTGTGTCCTCCCAGCAGGAGGCACATCACGTTTGGTGGAGTCTTTGGTGTGTGTGTAAGGACAGCAGCATCTTTCCCATCTCGTTGGCCAAGCAATGGATGTCACATGACCACATGGGCCAGGGAATGTATGTGATTTACTCAGGAGGGCCTCCATGGGCACATAGTGAAATCATGGATGTGCGGTTCTATAATAAGGAGGAAATGGAGATCGGGAGACAATAATCCACTCTACCCCGGGTGACAGTGTGGTTTTTATCAAATGCATTTTTCGGAAATGACTCTCTGAGTCACAGAGAAGTTAAGTAACTTGCCCAAGGTCACACAGCTGGCAAGCGAGGGATCCAAGATTTGAACCCAGGCAGGCAGGCACCAGCGCCCTGGATGGTAATGCTACAGGGGAAATACCTGATGGGGTTGTCGTGATGTTCTAGTAAGAGCAGGAATGCGAAGGGCTTAGTACGGCACTTGGCACAGGAGCGGTGCATGATACTTCTGACCCGTGCTGTTTATTTCCATCATCTAATTCCAGGTTAGTCTTGGCTTGAGGTTTGAGGGATTTTCTGCCCCTGGCAGCATTCCAGGAATGCCAGCTGGCCTTTATAAACCCATATGATTAGGAGTCAGAGTCCGGGGAAGGGAGAGTGGAGAGAGAATCAGACCACAAGAGATAGCTGTAAAGAGGTTAGGAGCAGGGGCGCCTGGGTGGCTCAGTCAGTTGAGCATCTGCCTTCGGCTCGGGTCATGATCTCAGGGTTCTGGGATCAAGCCCCGCATCGGGCTCCCTGCTTAGCGGGGAGCCTGCTTCTCCCTCTCCCTCTGCTGCTCCCCCCTACGTACGCACTTGCTCTCTCTCTCTGTGTCAAATAAATAAAATCTTAAAAAAAAAAAAAAAAAGAGGTTAGAAGCAACTCCCGCCTGTCTCCAGCAGCAGGGAGGGTGAACATAGGGAGGTGAACACCAGGGGTAAAATGTCTGAGCAGATGTACAGGAGAGAGTGGCCAGAGATCCTGACTTATCAGATTTGGGTGTGTGCACAGTTCTGGGGACCCTATCCCCCTGTTCCTTCTCTGGTATCTCAAAGCTCAAGACTCCACCCTCCCCCCCACCCCGGGGCTGCTCCTAGGCAGAGCTCCAAGATGGTCTTATGAGGAGTGTGGCTGATATTCCCCCCGCCAAATGGCCACAGGAATATTTTGAGTCCCACGCGCTCTTCCTTGTGCAAGCTTGCCCCTATCCATCAGGAAGTGGAGTCTCTTCCTCCCCTGGAAGCTGGGCAGGACCTCGTGACTGACTTGAGAAAGGGGCATGGAGGTGACACTGCATGGCTTCAGGTGTAGGTCATAAAGGAGACACGGTTCCTGCCTGTTCCCTCAATAGATCTTCCTCCCTCCCTCCCTCCTGGGGCCCCAGCTGCCATGATGTGGGAAAGCCCAAGCGACCACGTGGAAAGGTCGCTTGCGGAGGTTCCAGCCACAGCCCACAGGTGAGGTCCCAGCTGAGAGCAGCAACAACAAGCAGGTGAGTGGGGGAGCTGCAGATCATGCCAGCCCACTGCCTTTGAGCAGCCCCTGCTGATGCCAGTTGGGTGGAGGTGAGCTGTCTGCGCAGAGCCCTGCCCAGATGGCAATTCATGAGCAAAATAAATCTCCATGGGATGGTTTGTTTTGTAAACGAGAGAGCTTCCAATTCTTTCCCACCTGAAGGGAACGAGGACTTCATTCAAACCTAACCCAGATGTCATGTCCCTGTTCAAAAGCCTCCCATGCTCCCATCACCCTCTGAGTGAAAGCCAAGGTCCACACGTAACCTAAAAACCCATCCTACATGATCTTCCCATACTGCTGTCCACCTCATACCCCACACCACCTTTTCTGACCTCATCTCCCACTCTCCCCATCCATCCCTCTGCTCTAGCCACACTGGTCTCCTTGCTGATCCCTGAACTTATGGGCCAGTCCAACCTCAGGACCTTTGCACTTGCTGTTTCTTCGTTTAGCACACTCTTCTCCCAGAAATCCATGGGGTTTCCCCCGTCCTCATCTTCAAGTCTTTGCTCAGATGTCACCTTCTCATTAAGCTCTTCCACAACCAAACCATTTAATATTATAGCTCCCACTGCCAAAAATCACTACGCCCTCCATTCTCTGGGTTATATCTTTCTATAGTACTTGTTATAATGTGCTGTATATTTCACTTACGTTTCTGTGTATAGTCATTTTGCCCAAATAGAGTGTAAGTTCCATGAAGGCAGGTCAGGAATCTTAACCTGTCTTGTTCACCACCGTATCCCCAGTGCCTACAACAGCTCCTCCTGTATATTTAGCACTCTGTCCCCTGAGTCCTTCGGCCTATCTATCAATATTTGTTTGCTCTTCAGATTTTTCTCTTTTGAGATAAAACTTACATATAACAAGATGCACAAATCTTAAGAGTACAATTTGCTGAGTTTTGACAAATGCATATACCTTTGTAACCCAAAATCTGTCAAGATAAGGAATCACTGTCCTGATTTTTTTTTTCCCCACCTGCGATCAGCCTGGCCCATTCTGGAACTTAATGTAATTGAAATCACATAGCATACTTCGTTTTGTGTCTGGCTTCTTTCATTCAGCGTAATGATCTTGAGATTCATCCATGTCGGATGTGTATCAATAGTTCATCCTTTTTCTTGCCGAACAGTGTTCACCATATGGGTATACCACAGTTTGTTATTCATATTGATATATTGATGTGTTGATATGTGAACCTCAATATCTCTTCAATCCATCTCCTCTCCTTCACCCCCCATGGCTCCTGCCCTGGCCCCGGTCTTCTTTATACCCAGCCTCCTTCCTGTTCTCTGACCTCCTGTCTCACCCCACCATCCGCTCTCCACAGAGCAACCAGAGGAATCTTTATAAGGCACACATTGTGTTCCTGTCCTGCTCAAAACTCTGCCATGGCTCCCTAGTGCCCTCAGGAGATCGCCCAGTCTTCTTCAATGCCTTTCAGACCTGCTTCTATCTCACCTGCATGCACCACTCCAGCATCACCTCCCACCTCTTCTCTTTACGCTCCAGGTTGCAGGCAGTCTCCTTCTCAGGTCCCTCATGGTACCAAGCTCTCTTGCCTCCGCACCATTATATTCTCTTCCCTCTGTCCAGAGTACTTTTCCCTAGCCCTCTCTTTACCTTCCTAACTGCTATTCATCCTATTCATTCAGATGTCTCCTCCTTAGGAAACCTTCTTGAGAGGCTGGGTGAGACACCTCCACAGAGCTCCCATGGTCCCTGGTGGCTCAGATCACTCTACATTTTAATAACAAAAAGGTCTCTGCTAAACTTCCGTTCCAGGAACAAACCTTGTTTCTCAAGACAAACAAGAACACATCCATTCAGCAAAAATGGGAAACCATTTCAATGAACACATTTCCCCTATTGCCTTAGCTGCCAGGAAGAACCGAGTGAAGCTTCATGCTCACCTAGATCATAGATGCCTGGTGCATCCATACGTATTTGTAAATTCTGTTTTGATGTGTGTTTAACAAATGCCAGTTTTCCTTGGGTCCTGTAGATCCTCACATTGGCTCTCTGCTGTGTCTTGCATAGCCCCTACTTCTTCGTGTAGGATACTGCTTCCCCTGCAGCCCTTTCTAATTTAGGCCTCTTGTTTTCTCATACTCCACATGCCTCCACACTGGAGCGTGGGAGATATTTTCTCTGTTTATCAAGATTCTTTCTTTTTGGGTGAAAGCAGCTAAAATCAATTCACACCAATCTAAGCACAAAGTAAATGAATAAAGTAATATTTAACAACAACAGCAACAGCCAAAAAATCCCATAATGGTTCTGAGATTAAAGTGGAGTTCATGTACGGCTGGATCCAGGTACCCAAGTGCTGATGTCAGAACTGTCTTTCACAAATTTTCATTTCTGCTTTCTTCTGTATAAACTTTCATCTCATAAAGCCTCTTCTTTCCTGGTGACCAGCTCACCTCCCACCAGCTGGGCAACTCCAGTAGAAATAAAGAACCTTTTTCTTTAGTTGCAGCAAATGTCTCAGGGTTGGTTCTCACTGGCCAGGTTAGGTCACATGTCTTCCCTGAACCAATTACTGTGATCAAGGAAACAGAATAAACTGATTGGCTAGGTTTGGATCCTATGTCTCTGGAGCTGGTGAGGGGAGGGTTATGGCCAGCCCTATTCAAATTTAATAGAGTGAGAGCAGAAAGAAGTGGTTCCCCACAAGAAAGCTGAGTGAGGGCAAAGCTGGGGAGGGCAAATCCTACAAACTTTGGCTATAGTATCCTTTTCCCTGTCCAAAGCTTCATCCAGAATACCGGTCCCCTGTGGATTAGTAAACCTTCCCCTACACACACACACACACACAATACCGGTCCCCTGTGGATTAGTAAACCGTCCCCTACACACACACACACACACACACGTGTACACACACTTCCCTAGCCAATCCTAATGCTTTAGCCACTCCTTGGTGACCTTGTACCTCTCTCTTCTTACTTCACTAGTAGAAAGATACCATTTCTCTGCTCTTTTAAAAAGTGGGTGTGTTTGGGTTTTACATATTTACTTGACATAAACGTAATCATTCAACAGTGGGAACTTGAAAAGGGAGGGAGGGAGGCAAGGAGGTGGGGCTGGGGTACAAAGGGTGGCAGACTAGAGGAGCGGGGTGAGGTGGGGGTACTGGCTGCAGGGATGGGGGCAGAGGGGCTGCGGACAGAGAGGGAATGGTGGAGTACAAAGGGGGAGGGATTGTAGAGCTGCGGTGGGGGTGGCGAGAAGCGGGGGTTCTCAGTGGATAAGGAGGAGGAGATGCAAGAAGCAGAGCTGGGCGACTTGCAGGGGGTGGGACTGGTGGTCTGAGGGGCCCAACCGGGGGTGGGGGAAAGGGAGGGGTGGGCCGGGGCCGAGGGTTAGAGGGTGCGGTGTCAGGTCAGAGTGAACTGCGTGGTTCGGGAGAGGGCTGGTGTCGGAACTTAGCGAGACAGGCTGGGCCAGGAGGCGCGTCCCGCGGACCTTGCGGGTGACACCGCCGAGGAAGCCCGCGGCTAGGGGTGTGGCTAGGGGGCGGTGTACGCCGCGGTGTCCCCCCACTCCGGGAGTTCCAGGTCTTCGCCTCTGGTCCCGCCTCTTTCTCGGAAGTGGCACACCCGTCGTCCAACCGGAGCCGCGGGCCGGGCGCGGCGCAGCCAACGGCGCGGCGGGGGGCGGAGCTGGGGAGGGGGCTCGCTGGGCCAGGGGAGGGGGCTAGGGGCCTCGAAGGGCTCCGGAGCGGCGACGGCGAGCCATGGCGCTGGGGCTACAGCGCGCAAGGTACTGGGGTTCGGGGCAGGAATGGTGGGAAGCGGGGGGCTCTCCTTCCAGCGACCCCCCCGAGCCGGGTGGGGGATGCGCGGGTGCAAGCCGAGGACGCCCCGGGACGCGCGGTTGGAGGCACATCCCCGGCGCACCCTCCACCCTACGGGATTGCAGGCGAGGGGGATTTCCCCAAGTCCCCGGCTGCCCCGCCCCGCCCCTTTAGCCCGGAGTGACTTCAGGGTGGTGATCCCCAATTTCTTGCTGCTCCGGGTTCGCTTTCCCTCCTGGTTAGGGTCCGTACGGAATTGGGGGTGCTTGTGTTTGAGTAGTTCCCGGGCTTCTGCGGAAGGCGTTCTCCTTCCACGTATTGAACCTACTGGCCTCCGAATTCCCAGAATTGAGGTTGTTCCTTGCCACGGGACCCAGGGGATCCTAGGGTATATTGGATACCCCAAAACTAAGCCTTCCCAGATTCAGGGGGTCCCTTGAAATGGGAAGTCAGATTCTGAGTTCAAGAGCAGAGAGATCCCTTATAATTGGATGCTCCCTGACAGTCTCTCAAACGTTGGGTTCCTTAGAAATAAGGGGGGGGTCCCCTTTCAGCAACTACCTGGGACCATTCCCAGAGACCTTTTTGTATCCTTTTGAAAGGTAGAGTCACCCCTTTTAATAACAGAGAAACAGCCTGACCTACTTCCCAAAGTCTAGCCCCTTAGCTCCCTCTCCACCCCCACTCAGTGCCTGTGACTGTGGACAGGGGCACACCATCCAAGCCTTATTTGGGGAGTCCCCCATGGAGGGTGCTGTGCCTGATTCAGTGCAAGCCTTGATGGGAGCACCCCCTGCTGAAGTGTTCAGCTGGGTCCTACTGGCCAGAGAGTAGGTTTCTGTGATCACTTCCATCTGCTGAGTGCTCTGGGTCCAATGCCAGGGGGTCTACCTGGTGATGTTTTCTTGGGACCCTGGAAAATCTTGCAGGCCCTTGGTTTCCCTTGTCCAATCTGAGGCATCCAGGAAGCCTCACCCCCTTCCCTCCTCCCTGGCTTCCCAGGTTTGATTGGGTCTGTCCACACCCCCATGTTTTTTAGTCCCCCCTCCCCTGCTGTTCCCCCCTTCAGTTCTATTCCAGTCTCTGGCTCTGGGCCTGACAGGGAACTCCATCCCACCCCTTCTGGGCCAGTCTCAGCCCAGCCCCTCCCAGCGCCCCCTCCTGGCTAGGTGGGGGCCCCTCTTGGCTGAGCTGGGGCGCTCCCCCCTCCCCACCAAGGCCAGCCCTTTCCTGTGGTGTCATCCCAGTGCTGTGCACCACCCACTCATAACTCGCACCCAGATCCTGGCCACGCTCCATCCCCTCCTGCACCCCTAGGATGGCCCTTGGGGGCCTTGGTGATGGTGAGTGGGCCCCCATACCTCCTCACCCCCTTCCCTTCTTCCAGCTCAGGCTTACTGCCATCCTACCCCGGGCAGGAATGTTCTTGGGAAGTCCCTGATGGGTATAAGCGCCCGGGTGCCCCCCAGATCTGAGGGTTCCCAGAGAAGATGGACTTTGGGTACAGGTACCCCACTGGATTACCATGTCCTTGGGAATGAGCAGAGGCAGAGGCAGAGAGACTCCTCCTGACTGACCCCACCCCAAGTCCTTTCTCAAACCCAAACCCTGCTTCTGGACAACCTAAGGCCCCATAGATCCTCTATACTTTCTTCAAGACCCCCACTACCCTCTCAGTGTCAGAAGAGAGATGGCCAAGAGCAGCCCTGAATGTGGCTCAGGGTCTTCCTACTTTCTCCTTGCCTTTGCTCTCTGGTGGCAGTTTCTTCAGAGGTGGGCTTCTCCCTCTCATGGTTGGGCGGGGCGGGGGTACTGGGCCCCAGCCCCCATTCCCAGGCCTCACTCTGGGGCCTCCAGACCCTGGCCCCGCCTTCTGTTCTCTGCTGGAACACAGAGGAAGGGTGGCAGGGTTCCAGCTGCACGTCCCAAGCTGGGCAGAGTGCCAGGGGGCTGGACCAGGGCTGGGCATGGGGCCAGCTGGGGAGGCTGGCCAGCTGGGGAAATCCGGAGGCAGCAGAGGTGGGACAAGGGGAAGGCACTGAGGCCACCGGGCAAAGGAGGGACAGGGCGGGGGCCCCTGGGGTGGACGTGCCCACCCAGGCATGCATTTAAGAGCAGAGGCCCTAAAGTCAGGTTCAGATCCCCGCTCATCACCTTCTTGGGTGTGTGGCCTTGGGCCAGTGACTGCCTCTCTGAGCCTCAGTGACATATCCTGGAAAATGGGGGGTCATACCTCCCCTCCCCTGCACCACATCAAAATAAGGAGCAGTGAGGGAACCGATCTTTACGGGCAGGATACCCTACGGGTTGCAATAAACTGTGTTCAAGTCAGACAGTGTTCTGGGTAGAAGTAGATACACCATGGGACTCACTGAGATGGGTGGAACATAGTTGCCCTGGGGGGGGGGGGCTGATTACCAGCTGGGTTACTTGGGCCAGTGATGCCATTGCTCAGAGCCTCGGGTTCAGGCCCTGTGAAAGGGAGACCACTTTTCCTGCTGCATCGGGCTGTTGAGAGGATTTAAGGGTGTCTCTAGCTCCTTGAGCGCTCAGTACAGCAAAGCAATCATGATGATTACTCTCAGGATGCTTTGGTCTACTTCCAAGGCGCCTGTGTGAAGATCGTGTACACACACCACACCACGGGGTTACCACCAAAGCCCACGGGTCTCTCCAGTGCGCAGGAGACTCCGGAGCCTTCCATCCCTGATGTGGACAAAGAGGGAATAATAAAAAGTTTAGCCTTCTCATGGCACTTATCAATTGCCAGGCCTGTTTCAAGTCCTTGACATATATGAATTCATGTAATCTTTTAAAACAACCCTGTGGGGTCGTGTCGTTATGCTCAGGGAAGGCCTGCAATTTGTCCCAAAGTAACACAGCTCTTAAGCTGTGGAGTCGACACTGGAACCCTGCACCGGGCGAACTCATCCCTACTCAGTTTAACGAAAGAAAGGCCGGAGACCCAGGCTTCTCTGAAGCCAGGACTTCCTATCAGAAGAACATCCAGAGGTCAGACTGGGAGCTGGAAGGAGAGTCCCGTGCAGCCACCAACTGGCTCCTTCTATGGAGGGAGAAGTCAGCCACAGAGAGGATAGCTGAGCCCAGCTGCCCAGGAGGTGGGGGCCGGCCCCACCCCATTCCCCCGCTCCCACTCCCTCTTCCCTCTGTCTGGGCCCCCGGCTCGGTGAGGCCCGCCCACCCCCACCCTCTGGGCAGGAAGACAAACAGGGCTGGAACAGAACAGGACAGGACGGAATGTCCTCTGGGCAGAGTAGGACTGGAGGGAGGCCCCTGCCTCCCACCAGCCAGGAGGGAGGGAATGGGGGTGACTGCTGGCTCCCTCCACCCCTCCAACCCAGCCTGCCCCCTTCTGTGCCTCCCACTGGTTGCATGGAGTTTTTTCCGTCTGCAGCCTGACAGGACAGTCCCCTCCCCTCTCCCCATCAGACCTGTGGGTGGGGCTGCAGGTCTCCTGCTTGGCGGCGAGGTTGATGCCATCCCCAGGAGTGGCCTCTGGTTTTTGGAAGGGACAGCCTCCCTTCCTAGAGTTCTGCTTCCCTGGGGTGGGTCACAAGGAAGGAATCAGAGAGAAGGAAGGCTTTGGAACTGCACTGCCTGAGTTCAAATTCCGGCTCTGCCAGTTACTAGCTTTGTGACTTTTTGGGGAAAGGACTTTACCTTTCAGAGCCCCGGTGTCCCCTTTGTGAAGTGGAAATTTAAGGTGCGTCCTGGGATTGAATGAGTGCACATAGGCAGAGTACTTAGAACAGTGCCAGACTCAGCAAATCGTAACTGCTTATTAACGGTTTTATCAATATTATAAATATACAGAAGATTATGCATACCGTACTATATATAATATACTCCAGTTTTTTTTTTTTTTTTTTTTTTTCTCAAAACCTATGTTGTTTGGATTCAGACATTTAAGACAGTGAGAAGCACTAACCTGGAGATAAACCCAGGGCCAAAGAACAGAGAAAACTGAAGAGTTCAGGCAGACGACTGTTCAAACCTGCCTTCACTCCTTAGGAGCAAGCACTACAACCTCTCTGTGCCTTGGTTTCCTCATCTGTTCAATGGGGATAACGTTACTACCTTCTTTCTGGGGTTGTCTGAGCTCTTAGTGGGTTAATGTAAGTTACCCACTTGGCCCAGGGCACTGACGGAAAAAAGCTGGATAAGTGGCAGGTATTTCTGACAAAACAGTCCTCATCCTTCTACCCGCCCCCCATCCCACATTTGAAGTGGATTAAAGGGTAGGGGTGAGTGGTTAGCTGTTGGCTCCAGAGAACACTAGGGTTGGTTTGCTGTATGACATCGGCAGGGCCCCTGTTGGTGGGTGGTTGGACTTTGAGATCTGTGTTCTAAGATTCTGAGGATTCAGCTCAGCTGAGGAGGGAAAGGGCAGGAGAGGGGGTTCAGGGAGGCTGGAGGGCAGGGGGCCGGGAGGCTGCTGACATCTTCAGGTTCCCTCCCTTCCCTGGCTTGGGGCCAGCTCGGCCAGCGCCCTCCCAGCAGGAGGCCTCCCTGTCCCCCAGGCGTCCCAAGCCCGGGGAGCAAACAGCAGATAAGTCAGGGAGGGGACAGCGGGCCCCGGGCACGCCTCAGAGAGCGAGGCGCTGGGGGCAGCCTGGGCTGGCGCAGGCACAGATAAAATCTGCGGCTAGGCGCTGCCCCGCAGTATAACCCTCGCAGGCCCTGAGAGCTCCGGGAACTCGCCCGGGCCACACAGCGAGCCCTGCACGGTCGCGGCCCTGCCCTCTGTGAGCCCGGGCCCCATGTGGCAGCGCCCCACGTGCATGTCCCATCCAACTCTTTCCCTTCCGGGGGCGCCGCCAGTGAACGCTGCCGATGCCCGCAGGTCGAGCACGGAGCTGCGCAAGGAGAAGTCCCGGGATGCGGCCCGCAGCCGGCGCAGCCAGGAGACCGAGGTGCTGTACCAGCTGGCGCACACGCTGCCCTTCGCCCGCGGGGTCAGCGCCCACCTGGACAAGGCCTCCATCATGCGCCTCACCATCAGCTACCTGCGCATGCACCGCCTCTGCGCCGCAGGTGAGCCCCGCCCCTGGGAAGTCCCACCTCGACGAGGCCCCGCCCCCTAACGTATTCCCGCCCCTTGGGAAGCCCCACCTCCTTCGAGGTGGAATTCTAAGGAGTAGGGAGGCCAGCTAACTCCCTTGGGTGCCTCAACCCTTAGGATTTGGTCCCCAGGGAGACCTTCTTGCAATAAATATCCCTGCGAGGCTTAGCTGCCCAATTTTTAATGACCACTTGAGAGAGTCCCCTCCCTAGCTCCCTAGGTCTGTCTCCCCTCCCCTCAGTGCCATCCTCTTGAATTCCCAGCCAGTTAGAATTCTACCCTGCAGGGGGCTTTCATACACACACACCCCTTGGAATCCCCGAGACCCTGAAAAGATTTTATTTACGAGGTCACCTGGGAGTCCCTGCTGCTTTAGAATTCTGCCCACCCCCACCCCCCATCTACAAGGTCCTGCCCCAAGAATTCTGAAATTCTGAACTCCTGGGAGGCTTGCCCCCCGCTTAGAATTCTGACTCTCTCTAGCTCCTGGCCCCTTAAATTTTGACCCCTGGGAATCCCATCCTTTTAGAAGTCTGTCCCCCTAGGAGGCCCACCCCCTTAGAATTTGATTCTCGTGGGAGACCCCCACCTCCTTAGAATTCTGTGCCCTTGGGAAGCCCTGCCCCCTGAGGATTATAATCATTGGTGGCCCTGCCCCCTTCCTTGGGACTCCCAAACCACTGGCATATGTTCTTGCTCACCTGGGGGCACCTGTAAGTTCTTCTGAGTGAGGGAAGGCAGAGGGAGGCTAGCCAGGGTGGCTCCGTGGCTGACTAGAGACACTCCATCCACCCTGATGCGGACACCAGGGGAGTGGAACCAGGTGGGAGCAGGGGGCGAAGCTCTGGATGCCTGCTACCTGAAGGCCCTGGAGGGCTTCGTCATGGTGCTCACTGCCGAGGGAGACATGGCTTACCTGTCGGAGAATGTCAGCAAACACCTGGGCCTCAGTCAGGTGAGAGGGGCTGTCTGCTTTGTGCCTGGCCCTGTGCAGGTGATGCCAGGATACAGAGGTGACTGAGACTGCCCTAGCCCTGCCTTTACAGGGCTCACGGCACAGAGGGGAGACAGATGTGTCACCAGCCAGGAAGATGCAGAAGGGTCAGGGCTGGGATGGGGCAGCCTAGGGGGCCCTGTGAGCCAGGGGAAGGGGGTTACCTGAGCCAGCCTCAGGGGGAGTCGAGGGCTTCCTGGAAAAGAAGACATCTGAGCCGAAACCTGAAGGACTTAGCCCGTCAGAAGTTATGGGGAACGGATGGGAACAGCGAAGACTAGGAATGTGCATGGCTGAGGGAACAGAATATGCAAAGACCCAGAGGTGAGAGAAAACAGAGCACTGGCGGGGAATAAAGATGTTTATCCTGGCTAAGTGCAGAGTGCAATGGGAAAGGTGAGAGAAAAAAATCTAGAGAGGTCAACAGAGCTAGATAATTTAGGGCCAAATTAGGTTTATTGCCAGGGCACTGGGGAACCGTGGATGGATTTTTATCAGGGGAGAGGCTGTGAGAGAGGCAGAATCAGATTTACCATTTGAAAAGCTCCCTCTTGGTGCCCACAGAGGTAGAGTTGGAGGGATAGGACTAGAGGCTGAGGGTCCATCCACAGGGAGGGGTACAGGGCCCTGGGTGGGAGAAGAGGAGTATGAGCAGCGGTCTGGCGACGGGAAGGCAGGAGACACAGGGGAGAACTGATTTCAGCGAATCCATACAGCATGCCCCACAGGAGAGTTATTGTTCTTTTTCCTATTTCACACAAATGGGCTCCATAGTTGGCATCTATTCCTTTCTCCTTCCTTGTTATCCCACTCCTGGTACCAGTTTCTCTGTTAGCTTGAGCTCTTCTTGGGTTCAGACAGGTGAATGTCCCAAGGCCCCAAAGCTAGGAAGTGGCAGAGCCAGGATTTGAATCCAGCTATAGAAGGTGCTGTCAGAGGAGAGAGATCCCTCTCCACTGGACTGTGAGCTGTAAGGATCCCCTCCTGCCAGCACCATGCCCATTTCCTGAATTGAAACAACCTGCCAAATCTTTGGCTTGGCAAAGATTGGGATCTGAATGGGGTCTCACCTCAGGGCCTTTGCACTTGCTGTTCCCTCTTTCCAGAACACTCCAGAGAGCCACATGACCACCTCCCTGGCTTGGTTCAGCAATTTGTTTAAATATCACCTCAAGACACAGACTCTGACTACGGCCTCTAAGATAGCATGCCATCATTTCATGGCCTTATGCTAGTTTTCTTCCTAATACTTACCATTTTGTTTTATATCTGTGTTGTTTTGTTTTATTTGCTTCCTTATTGACCATCTGCCCTGCTAGCCAGTAAGCTCTGAGAGGCAGGGATTTTGTCTGTGTGGTCACAGCTCTGCCTACCCATCTGGAAGGGGGCCTGGCTATAGCAGGTGCTAAAGCGATGGTTGCTCAGTGAGCGTGTGAGTGAGTGAGTGAATGAATGAATGAATGAATGAACAAATGAATGAATGGACTAGTGAAGTAATCCAGGCTCGTGAATCAGGGCAGGGATGGTGAGGATGGGAAGGAGGACTCTGGTGAAAGTGCTCTGCCTCCCAGACACCCCCTGCTTCCCTCCCTGGCAGCTTGAGCTCATCGGACACAGTATCTTTGATTTCATCCATCCCTGTGACCAAGAGGAGCTCCAGGACGCCCTGACCCCCCAGCAGAGTGAGTTTCTCAGAGGCCTCTGACCCTGGTTATAGAAGCCGAGGCTCCACCCTCCTCTCAGCATATCCCCTCCTCCTCTGGACGACTGGACTGAGGAAGATGGAAGAGGGGACATGGCCCTGCCCTGGGGTATCTGGAGGAGCATTCCCTCCCCGTGGGGGTCCCTCCCCGGTTCCAGGTCTCAACCCTGGGGAATGAGGCTGGCGGGGCGCTGGAGGGAACTGGGCCCTGTCCAGAGCCTCCTGGTGACCTGCTCACCCCCCTCCCCGTGGCCCTCCCTAGGCCTGTCCAAAAAGAAGCTGGAGGCCCCCACCGAGCGGTGCTTCTCCTTGCGCATGAAGAGCACCCTCACCAGCCGCGGGCGCACCCTCAACCTCAAGGCGGCCACCTGGAAGGTGGGCAGGGCCTGGCCTGGAGGAGGGTAGAGGTTTCTCCTTCTCAGCTCCCAGTGGGACCCCCAGAGACATACCTCCCAGCCCCATGGGAGCCCCAGGCCCACGTGCATCCCCGCCTTGCCCCCCTCACCCCAACCAGGTGCTGCACTGCTCTGGACACATGAGGGCCTACAAGCCCCCTACACAGACTTCCCCAGCAGGGAGCCCCAACTCGGAGCCCCCCCTGCAATGCCTGGTGCTCATCTGTGAAGCCATCCCCCACCCGGGCAGCCTGGAGCCCCCACTAGGCCGGGGGGCCTTCCTCAGCCGCCACAGCCTGGACATGAAGTTCACCTACTGTGATGAGAGGTGGGCAGGAGTATATTTTTTTCTTTTTTTTTTTTAATGTTTTATTTATTTATTCATGAAAGTCAGAGAGAGAGAGAGAGAGAGAGGCAGAGGCAGAGGGAGAAGCAGGCTCCCTGTCTATCAGGGAGCCCGATGTGGGACTCGATCCCAGGACCCTGGGATCATGACCTGAGCTGAAGGCAGACGCTTAACCATCTGAGCCACCCAGGCGCCCTAGAAGTGTATATTTTTAATCATTATCATCATTATTACGTCTTATTTTATTCATTGCTTCCTGTCTTTCTTTTTCTGGATTTCTTTCTTCCTTTCTCTTCCCTGCTCCTTTCCTCTCTTTCTTTTCTTTACTCTCCCCATCCCCGTCACCCCTGTCCCTTTCTTGCTGTGGCGGTAACAATCACCACAAGCCAAGGGGCTCGGCACAACACACGTTCACCATCTCACAGCTCTGGAGGCTCCTTGCCTTAAACACTTCTGGAATCTTCCTACATTCCTTGGTTTGGAGTGCCTTCCTCCATCTTCAAAGCCCATGGCCCTGCCATCTGCCAACAACAGAACAGAACAGAACCTGTGGTGTTCTCCGAATCCCTCTGTAAGGGCCCCTGTCGCCACAGGGGCCCCTCTGGCTTGTCCAGGTGAAGCTCCACATCTCAAGACCCTTCCCTTCATCAGCCCCGCAGAGTGCCCTTTGCCCTGTGAGGTCGCGGTAGTCACAGGTCCCCGGGATTAGGAGGCGGACCTCTCCGAGGGCCATTGTTCAGCCTATCACAGTCCCTTTTCTCTTTCTGACTCTCCCTTTCTCTCTGTTACAACCCTGTCCATCTCTGCCTTGCTGGCTTCATCCCCGTGTCCCCCAGCCCCACCCTCCACCTTAGCCAGTTGAACTGACCAGGCCCCACTGCACCCACCCCAGGATCGCGGAGGTCGCTGGCTACAGCCCCGATGACCTGATCGGCTGCTCCGCCTACGAGTACATTCACGCTCTGGACTCGGACGCTGTTGGCCAGAGCATCCACACCCGTACGTGAGACCTCCTGGCACTCTGAAACCAGCTCCCCAGCCCCCCATGCTCCAGGGAGCCTCCCCCCACACCCCGACACCAGCTCCCTGCTCCCCACGCCCCAAGGAACCTTCTCTTCCCTGGTCCCTCGTACCCAAGCCCCTGCCCCCAGCGCCTTCTCTCCCCATCTGCCCCTTCTATGGCCCTGACCCCTCCCCGTCCCCCTCCCCAGTGCTGAGCAAGGGCCAGGCAGTAACGGGGCAGTATCGCTTCCTGGCCCGGAGTGGTGGCTATCTGTGGACCCAGACTCAGGCCACAGTGGTGTCAGGGGGCCGGGGTCCCCAGTCTGAGAGTATCGTCTGCGTCCACTTCCTGATCAGGTAAGTGGGAGGGGGTGTGCGTGGGTCTGGTCTGCATGAGTGTGGTTCACTGAAATTGAAAAGTACTCTATATCCAAATTAAAGTAAGAAATCTAGCAGAATCATGGGGGCTTTTTTGCTTTTTAAAAATTGAAGTGTAATTTACATATAATAAATTCACTTCTTGCTCTACGGTACTCTGAGTTTTGACAAAGGCGTGGGATTGTGTAATCACTTCCACAATCAAGCTATAGAGAATCACCCAAAAATATTTTGTCATAGTGAATCCCACCTCCCCTAACCACCCCTACCCCCACCCCGAGTCCCTGGCAACCACCGAGCTGTTCTCTGACCCCTAGCATTTTGCCTTTTCCAGAATGTCATGTTCGTAGAATCCTGCAGGATGGAGCATTTTGAGTCTGGCTTCTTTCCCTTAGCATAATATATTTAAAATGGATCTCTGCTGTGTGTATCAGTTGCACCTTTTTAATGTTGAGTGGTGTTCTATGGTATGAATATGAACAGACCAGAGTTTGTTTATCCATTCGCCAGTTGGAGGACATTTGGGCTGGTTCCTATTTCGGGTGATTACGAAAAAAGCTACTGTAAACATTCTCATAGAAGATTTTGTGAGGTCATGTTTTTGTTTCCCTTGGGTAAACACCTAGGCATGGTCAGTGTATATTTAACTTCATAAGAAACTACCAGGTCATTTTCCCAAAAGGCTGCACCATTTTGCCTTCCTACCAGCAATGTGAGGGTTCCCGTTCTCCTGCATGGCTGCCAGCATTTTGTGTTGTCTGTTTTTGTCTTCTTTGCTTTTAATTTTAACCATTCTAATGGATGTGCAGTGGTAAATCACAGGCTGTCCTCCACTGCATTCAGCATATTAGAAGTTTTTCACCACGACAACATTGTGACAAGGGGCAGCAAATTAGCACAGAAAACAGAGAATTACAGCTTTTCTTTGAAAATTATCTTCCAGGACATGGTATCAATTTCTAAAGCCTTAGGTGTTTCCCTACGTCTTTTTGATCAAGGACAGGTTCTATTCGAAAACGGAAGTGGGGAGGGGAGCCTGGGTGGCTCCAGTCAGTTAAGCATCTGGCTCTTGATCTCAGCTCAGGTCTCGAGATCTCACAGTCGTCAGCGATGGGCTCCATGCTGGGTGTGGAACCTACTTAAAAAAAAAAAAAAAAAAGCGGGTAGCAGGAATATCCATAGTCTTTGTATTGCACAAGAAAACAAGACTGATCATCTGTGGAATGTTCTCATTTTAACACTCTTCCAAATCAGGGTCTGAATAACTTGTCCACGTAGCAAGAGGGGCCTCGCCATTGTCACTGTGAAGGAGAGGGGACCTGCCCCCGCATCTTCTGGAAACTCCTTTTATTAATTGTGAAGATTTGCCTTTCTATGGCCAGGCCCTGTGGTTTCAGTCTTCTGTACTCTAAGCAAAGAGCAGGCCGGAGAGTTCATTTTTATTGGCAGACATGGGTGAAGAAGGAATAGCTTACTTAATTCCAGTGAAATAAGGAGCATATGGTATTAATTGTCCTTGTTCTGTGTATGTTGTGTGGTGTGCAGTTGTGTGGCTATTTGTGTGTGCTCGGGTGCTTATACTTTGTAGTATAAAAACTCCTCCCCTGGGGCGCCTGGGTGGCTCAGCTGGTTAAGCGACTGCCTTCGGCTCAGGTCATGATCCTGGAGTCCCGGGATCGAGTCCCGCATCGGGCTCCCTGCTCGGCAGGGAGTCTGCTTCTCCCTCTCCCGCTCCCCGCTCTTGTGCTCTGTCTCTAAAATAAATAAATAAAATCTTAAAAAAAAAAAATGGAAGAAAGGCTGAAAGTCGATGATTTAAGCCTCCAATTAAAAACAAAACAAAACAAAAAACCAGAAGGGCGCCTGGCTGGCTCAGTCAGTAGAGCATGTGACTCTTGATCTCCGGGTTGTGAGTTCAAGCCCCACATGGGGTGTAGAGATTACTTAAAAAAATAAAATCTTAAAAAGAAAAGAAAGAGGGGCGCCTGAGTGGCTCAGTCAGTTAAGCTTCTGCCTTTGGCTCAGCTCATGATCTCAGGGTCCTGGGATTGAGCCCCGCATCTGACTCCCTGCTCAGCGGGGAGTCTGCTTCTCCCTCTGACCCTTCTCTCTCTCATGTGTTCTCTCTCATTCTCTCTGTCTCAAATAAATAAATAAAATCTTAAAAAAAAAAAAAAAACAAACTCCTCCCCTTCCAGACCTGAGCCTCCCTCCATTGCAGTGAGCAATCGCTTTATAAGAATAAAACTCGGGGCGCCTGGGTGGCTCAGTCGTTGGGCGTCTGCCTTCGGCTCAGGTCATGATCCCAGGGTCCTGGGATTGAGCCCCGTCTCGGGCTCCCTGCTCCGCGGGAAGCCTGCTTCTCCCTCTCCCACTGCCCCTGCTTGTGTTCCTGCTCTCGCTGTCTCTCTCTCTGTCAAATAAATAAAAAGATCTTAAAAAAAAAAAAAAAGAATAAAACTCATTTACACAGGGCACGGCTGAATCTTCAGCACCTAGAACAGCGCCTGGCACCTAATAGTTGTTCAATAAACAAGAATCGCAACTACTTACATAGAGCTCACCATTTGCCAGGCACAGTTCTATGCGTTTTATGTGTTTTAGCCCACTTAGGCCTCCTAATAACCTGGGGAGGAGGTTGTTTTATTTTTTTAGATTTTATTTACTTATTTATTTGAAAGAGAGAGCATGATCAGGGAGGAGGATTAGAGGGGGAGTAGTAGACTCTCTGATGAGCAGGGAGCCCGATGCAGGACTCGATCCCAGGACCCTGGGATCATGACCTGAGCTGAGGGCAGACGCTTAACCAACTGAGCCACCCAGGCGCCTGGGAGGAGGTATTATTTTATTCCTCCTCTTTACAGAGGAGGAAGCTGGGGCGCAGAAAGGTTCAGCCACAGGCTCGAGGTCACACAGCTTCTAAGTGGCACGACTGGGATTTGACCCCAGGCTGCTGGCTGTAGGTCCATTGCTCTTAGCCACCAGACAGTACTAGTTGTCTAGGACATGTTTATGGAATGAACGAATGAATGAACGAATGAGTGAACTTCATGTGCCGAATATGTGTGAGTGTGGGAATAGGGATTATGAGTGCACGTCTGTCTGTGTATACACTTGGATGTATATGAGTGCTCCTGTTTGTGCTTGCGTGAACCGTGCGTATACATGTGGGCCAGGTGCGTGCTTGCGTTTTTCAAAGGGGAAGGTGTGGCTTTGGTCCAGCCTAAACTGGGAGGTGTCCAGCCCAGAAGGGGTTTGGTGAGGGTGGGGAAGGGGCATAGCTTCTCAAAGAGCCAGTGGGAGGACCACCCAGGTGCCAGCCTGGGTATGGTTATGCAAATGAGATGCAAACGAGGGCCTGGTTTTCAGCCCCCTGGCCAATTCTCCAAAAGCCGATTGGGCTCAGAACATTTGGGTTGTCTCAGCAGCTAGAGACTGGGGAGAAGGTAGGCGCGGGGGCATAAGAAGGATATATTTATAAATCCATTCCCTTGAATATGAAAAATGTCTATGAATAGAAACTTCATAAATAAAATCTTATTCATTAAAATATATCCCTCTGAATTCTTCATATTTGGTAATGTAAGAATGTTAAATATATATACTTCATCAGTCATTTATAAGAGTATGTTTATAAGTAAATATAAAGAGAATATTTCGTTCTTACGCCTTTGACTCTCCCCTTCTCTGTGCCCCGTTCCCCCCACCCGTCTCCCCTCTCTATCCAAGCTGTGTTAAATGCCAACCTTTTTTTTTTTTCTCCCCGTCTCCTTCCACAGAGAGAGCTTGGGAAGACACACATAACTTTATTTTAAATGCTATTATAATAAAAAGCATCCAACCAAAATTAAATCCGTAAAAGAAACAAGTAAATGTGGCAAATTATTTCCTGCACAATGCCCTCCTGCCCCTGAACAAGATCACCTCCTGTGATGGGACATCATCTAAGGGGGCTGCCTGGGCCGGGGCCCGAGGACGCTCCCTGACTTCCGCTCCCCTTTTTGCCCTATACCCCAGCCGGGTGGAAGAGACCGGAGTGGTGCTGTCCCTGGAGCAAACGGAGAGACACTCTCGCAGACCCATTCAGAGGGGCACCCCCTCCCAGAAGGATGCCCCTAATTCCAGGGACAGCTTTGGTATGGGGCAGGGCTGGGACTGGGAGGGGTTGTGGCCCCAGGACGCTTGAGGGAAAGCCCAGACACCTTAAGAATGGGGCTCACCAGGCCCTGTGTGACCTGACTCCCGCCTTCCCCTTCCTCCCCTGAATGGGGCTCACCAGGCCCTGTGTGACCTGACTCCTGCCTTCCTCCCCTTCTCACTCACTCTCTGAGCTCCCAGCTTCCTTAGTGCTGTCGGAATACTAGTCTCTCATGCCTCCAGGCCTATGCACTGCCAGCTTCCTCTGCCCAGAATGCTCTTCTCTCTTCTGTCCTTCCACTTATCCTCTGTCCCTGGGATGATTGCTTCAGTCTTGTTGCTCCTCTGCTCGGAATCCTGCTATGGCTCCTCATTGCCCCCACCCTTCAGCTGGCTCCCTGCTCCCACCTCACTGCTCACTGGCATCCAATAATCCTGATCCTCCTGAGTCTGGCTCCTTTCTCCCTCTTCCTTCTCTCCCACCTGACCCCCGCCCCCAATCCCGGAGGAGTTTCTCTTCCAGTTGGTTCTTCAAGGCCATCACCTTCTTCAAGCTGTTGCTGGCAGCCCATGCTCCTGGGTGTGGTGTGGGGGTCACTGATATCCTTTCCTTTTCTGGCTCAAAACTCACCTCCAGGGACCTTAGAACCTCCTTGAGGGCCTGGGGCCAGTCTTTTCTCCTAATATGCAAGCCCCCCAGAGCGGAGTGGCTGATTGCTGCTCTGTGCCATTGGAGAATTGGGTCAGTCGTGTGCCTTGGTCTGGCCATGCTGATTTTAAATACTAAAACGTTTCCCCACCATTGGGCAGTTGCTACTCTGCCCAGCCTACTGTGTGCCCCCCGACCCCACACTGGCCCCTCTAGGACCCTCCAGATTCTCACCACAGTCTGGCAACTGGAGGGATAGAATCTGGTCCCACAAGGGTTGTCCAGAACTCAGCTCCCCAGCACTGTGAACAGCCTCCACCCTGACTGGTTATAGAAAATGTCAACGAGGCTCCCTGGGGTTGGTGGGGAGGGCTCTGCCCCTCAGCCCTGGATGACCATCCTGTGTCCTCCCCATCTGTGTGTCCCGTAGATGCCTCTGGTCCCCGGATCCTGGCCTTCCTGCACCCCCCCGCCCTGAGCGAGGCCACCCTGGCCGCTGACCCTCGCCGCTTCTGCAGCCCTGACCTGCGTCGCCTCCTGGCACCTATCCTGGATGGGACTTCAGGAGCTGCCACCCCCAACGCACCCCCAGCCACACGGCGCTCCCAAAGTCCTCTTCCAGTAAGCCGTCCCTCCCAAGTAAACCCTCAGCATCCAGGCTGCTTTGGCCTTGGGCTTGAATCTTGCTATTCTCCGGGCCTCAGTTTCTCCCTCTGTGCAGTGGGAAGGTTGGGGTGAGATGGGGTTCCTTTAAGACCTAGATCCCAGATTCTTCAACTGTTATCTGGACCAAAACCTAGGTTATTTGGGACTGGCATGGGTGACCCCTCCCTCCTTCTCGCTTGTGACCCATCATCCAGGCTCTCAAAGAGTCAAGAATGTCTAATATTAGTCTTAAATGACAAAGACCAGGATTCAAATCCTGAATCTGCCACTTACCAGCTGTGTTACCCTGGACACGTGGGCCCTCAGTGTCTTCATCTATAAAATTAGGATCATAGCAAGTAGCCATCTCATTGGTGTAAGTGAGGGTTCATTGTGATCATTCATGGGAAACACTTAGTAGACACCTGATACCTAGTAGGTGCTCAATATACCATAGCAGTTACTTTTTTTTTCACTTGAGTTCAGATAGTGTGACTTGACTTGGGGGCCCATATTATCTGGTACTGACTCTCCTCATCCTTCCCCAGCCCCCCACACCTCCAAGATCTTCTCTCCACCAGAGAAATAAGACTGTGGCCTTTGACCTCACCTGTACACCTCGGAGAGTGGACTCTGCATCATTTTACCCAGACTCCAGACAGCAAGAGGGCCTGAATATCTTGGCCTCAGGCTTTGGTCTTTGAATCTTCGAGTTTTCCCTGTCAATCTATCCCTGGCCACTTCCACCTTCTGAACACCCAGGTCCAGAATTCACTGGCTTTTGCTGTTTGAACCCCTTGGTGTCCCAGCTATCTGACATTGAACCCTCATTTCTGCCCCTGAGCTCAGATGTCCACACTATCTTACTGTTAACATTTCCTAGACTCCAGATTTCCTTAAGTGTCTACTCTCTCCCCACAGGCCGATCTCCCAGATGAACCACTCATGAACGTGGAGAATACACACAAACTCTTGGCCTCGGGGAAAGACCTTGAGGCTGTGGAGACGGATCTAGATATAGCTCAGGTAAGGGCTGGCCTGGAAGGAACAGTCTTTATGTCTGTGCTCTGGGGGCTGACATATTTGAGCTTTAGAGAGGGTGGTAGCATGGTTGAGGGGACGAGTGGATGGATGGATAGAAAGGCCATTGTATTCTTTAGGTGGATGATGGTGGATAGATGGATGGGTGATAGTTAGACAGATAGATGGAGGGATGGATGGATGGACAACTGTATTCATTAGGTGATGATGGGGGATAGACGGATGGGTGATGGTTAGATATATGGATGGACGGGTGGCTTGCTGGACCATTATATTCATTAGGTGGAGGGTGGGGGATAGATGGATGGGTGACGGTTAGACGGATGGATGGATGGATGAATAATGGATGTTTGGATGGGTAGTTAGGCCACTGGTTCATTGGATAGATGATAGATGGATGGATAATGTTTGGATGATTGAGCGGCTAGATGAATGACAGTAACGTAGTAGTTATCTATTGCTCCATAAGAAATCACCCCCAAACCAAGCACCTTGAAACAACTAACATTTATCATGTCACACCATTTCTGAGATTCAGGAATCTGGGAGCAGTTCAGCTGGATGGTTTTTGCTGAGTCTCTTGTGAGGCTGAAGTCAAGCTCTCCATCAGGGGTACAGTCATGTGGGGCTAGAGGATCCATGTCCAAGCTCACACACATGGTTGTTGGCAGGCATCAGTCCCTCATTGGCTCTGGCTGGAGGCCTCAGTTCCTTACCACGTAGGCTCTCTGGCTTCCCTGAAGGCAAGGAACCCAAGAGATAATGAGAGTGAGCCCAGGACAGAAAATGCAGTCTTGTACAACCTAATCTCAGAAGCAACATACCATCACTTCACTGTATTGTATTGGTCATAGAGACCAACCCTGGTACAATGCAGAAGGCATCTGCATACACCAGAAGGCAAGGGTCATTGGGGCCCCCAATAATTCATGTCTCTGCCTCATGCAAAACACACTCACCCCCTCCCAAGTGCCCCAAATTCTCTTCCCATGACAGTATCAGCCTAATGTCTGGAACCTCATCACCTACATCGGGTCTGGGCGTGAAGCGCTCACTCTGTTGGCCCGTGAAACTAAAGAGACAAGTGATGTGCCACCAGCCACATGCCCCGCATACAGTGGTGGGACAGGCACAGAGTAAGGCCATGCATTCCCCTACTCAACTAGAGGGAGAGGACTGGCATGCCTACAGGTGTCACTGGTCCACAGCAGTTTTGAAATCCGGTTGGGCAACCATGGGAAGTTCCTTAATCAGAACTCATTCCTACTACTTCCTGGGGCCTCTCTCCATGGTTCTTGTCTCCACTGTCGAGACGCTGGACTCCTCACTTGGAGTCCTCCTTGCTTTTTCATAAAGGGTAATGTGTATTTGCAGCTGAGAGGGTTTTCATGACCACCTTTCTCGTTAGGGAACTTTGGTGGCCCAAAGGTCTCTTTTCATTTAGTACCATCTCTGTCCCTTCCAGTCCAAGCTGCCAACATTTCTGTTTATATAATAATCTTAAAAAAAAAAAAAAAGTGTGGGTCTTATGTGAATCCCTTCGGAGGTTACTCCTTTAGACAAAAGTCATGCCCACGATCTCTTTGAGATAAGCCCTTCTCTACTTTGGGCTTTTACTGAGATGCTGAGTGACAGTCCTCAGAAATTTAACAGAAGCCCCATTGTCTGATTGAGAGGATATGTGAGGCACATCCTTAAACTCCAAAGTGCCGTTGTCTGACTGAGGGATATTCCAGGCAACATCTTTGATCTTCCTTAACAAAGAATTTTATAGTCATACCCTGGGCTTCATGTTTAGACCATGCCCTCCCAAGAGTGCTCTTCTCTGCTCAGTTTTCGCATCCTTTGGCACCTGGGGAGTTCCCAGGGTCAGCCAAACCCAAGGTGAGGGCCGCAGTCCTCCTGTCTGCCAAGTCTGTCCAGGACTTCTAACATCAGCTGCAAGCTCGGGCTGAGAGGGGGGTGCCCAGGGCCACCCTCACTATAGACCAGCTGCCTACAAATTCAGAGATCCCCACTGACTCCCCCAGTCTCAATAATTTGCTAGAAGTAGCTCTAGAACTTAGGACAGCACTGGACTTATGATGATAGTTCTATTACTTCAAAAGAATATTATAGCCAAACGAAGAGATGTATAGGCTGGAATCTGGGACTGGGAGGGTCCCAAATGCAAAACTTTCATGACCCTGGGGACATGTCATGCTCCCAGCAGCACACGTGGCGTATTGCCACACCAGGAAGCTCACCCAAGTTGTGGTGTCCAGAGTTTTTTTTTTTTAAGATGTATTATTTATTTGAGAGAGAGAGAGTGTGTGAGCAGGGGGAGAGGCAGAGGGAGAGAATATCCAAGCAGACTCCTGCTGAACTCAGAGCCTGAAGTGGAGCTCAATCCCTGAGATCATAACCTGAGCCGAAACCAAGAGGCAGACACAACCCACTGAGCCAACCAGATGCCCCAGGTGTCCAGAGTTTTCACTGAAGGGTCATTATGTAGGCATGGCTGAATTATTGCCCATGCAGTTGGCCTTGATCTTCATCTCTACCTCCTCAACACACACGCTTCCCCTGGAGGTCAGGCTGATCTCACATGGCCCCAATCCTCTCGTCACATGGTTGGCTCTTAGGGCACGGCCAGCCCCCAGCCTGAGTCATCTTGTTGGCATATACTGTCAGATGTGGCCCCAGAGGCTCACCATGAGGAGCAAAGACACGCCTGTCACTCAGGAAATCCCAAGGAGCCGGGGCAAAGGCCGTACCTCGTTTTGGGTAAAGTTAATTCTTCATTTGAATGGCGAGGTTGAGAATCTTCCAGACCTTCAAGTCCCCAGCTCCTTCGTGTTCCACATTTCTCCTTCAGCTCCCCTCTCCACTTGCCTTTACTCCAAGTGGCAAGAAGAAATCAGGCAGCCGTTCAGCACTCGGGCTGGGAATCTCGTAGCTGGATCGCCCAGCTCACTAGTTACCTGTTCCAAGTTCCACAAAACTGCATGCGACACTAGAACTTTAGCCACCACACAACAAAAACGACCTTTCCTCAGACTTCTGGTCACGTGTTCCTCACCTCCCTTTATGCCCTCACGGGCCGGCTCCTCATGCTGCACGTTTCCACTAATAGTTTGTTCAAGGCAGTCTAGGCTCCGACAGGCTCTCCAGAGCCCTTCTGGCCCCCACCCACTGCCCAGTGCCAAAGCCCAGTGCCAAAGCCCAGTGCCAAAGAGTGCAGCACCCCACCCTTGGGATCAAAATCCTAGCTGTCATTTGTTTGTGGGTAACAAATTCCCGTAAAATGGAAAATAACAAGCATGTACAACCTCACATAATTTCTGGGGATCAGGGGCCTGGGAGCCACTTAGCAGGGTGGCGTTTGCTCTGGGTCTCTCTCTCGAGGTTGCAATCAAGATGTCATCACCCAGGGCTGCCATCACTTGAAGGCTTGCAAGGGGCTAGAGGATGCGCTTCTAAGATCACTCGCTCGTCCGTTGGCAGGACGTCTCAGTTTCTTGCCATTTGAGCCTCTCTGTAGGGCTTCCCCCAGAGCACGTGACCCGAGAGAGTTTGCAGCAAAAACAGAAGCCACGGTATCTTTATAACCTAATGTTGGGAGTCCCACACTATCATCCCCTCAATATCCTATTGTTCCCAGCTCAACCCCAGTCACTGTAGTGGGGGATTACACTAGGGCTCAAACACCAAGAGATGAGGATCCTTGGGGGCCATCTTGGTGACTGGCTACCACAGAGTCCTTCCACCCATTTTACAGATGAGGAAAGTGAAGCTCAGACTCTTGACCTCGGGCACACAACTCAGAAGTGGTGGAGCTGGGAGTCCAGCTCAGGCCCACCTGAGGCTGAGGCCCTTGCTCTTAACCTCCTCCTGCCTCCCGCAGGACGTCGATGCTCTGGATCTGGAGATGCTGGCCCCCTACATCTCCATGGATGATGACTTCCAGCTCAACTCCAGCGAGCAGCTACCCAGGGCCTTCCACAGACCTCCAGGCGCTGTCCCCCGGCCCCGTGCTCGGAGCTTCCATGGCCTGTCGCCCCCAACCCCTGAGCCCTCCCTGCTGCCCCGCTGGGGGAGTGACCCCCGGCTGAGCTGCTCCAGCCCTTCCAGAGGGGACCCCTTGGCACCCTCCCCCATGGCTGGGGCTCGGAAGAGGTGAGCCACAGTAGAGGGAGGATATAAAGGGAGTGACCCCCCGTCTTGCTCTTGCCTCCTGCTCCAGCCCCATCCCTCATCATTCCTCCTGCTGACCTGCTGATCTCTGTTCCAGCCAGGCCACGTCCCCAGCCCATGCCATGTTTGTTCCAGCCTCCGGCTCTGCCTCGGCTGTGCCCCCTGGAGTGCCCTCCACTCTTCTCCTCGTTTATCCAAATCCCACCAGTCCACTAGGGCCCTCTCCTTTACGACATATTTATATCTGGCCTCGTCAGGATTTTTGTCACAGTTAAGAGAACATTGCAACAGTATCAAAGAAACTGTCTAGAACCAAGTTTCCTAACACCTTTGAGAATCTGTTGAAAGCTATGGACTCTTTCCCAAGAACATTTACACATACATACACACGCACAATTTTGCATATAATTTCAGAGGGTCCACGTCCTCCTTCCAGAGACATTAAATGACTAATACTCAAGCTTTTGCTCTCCATGTTGCAGGCATGGGCCCATTTAGTGTCCAGAACGGTTCCTTTACTATCCGTATGAGGTTTTATAGATACATCTCATTATTTCCCAAAGCTCTCAGCTTTGTGCTGGATATACAGTGGGTGCCTAATAAAGACTTACTGAATGAGGGAGGGAGGGAATTAATGAATATAGTAGGTGGATGGATGGATGGTGAGTGGGTGGGTGGTAGATGGATCACTGGATAGATGAAGGGGAAGAAGGATTGGTGGGTGGATGGAAGGATGGATGGATGGGTAGATGGGTAGATGGATGGGTGGGTGGATGGGTGGATAGATGGATGGATGGACAGATGGGTGGGTGGATGGACAGATGGATGGATGGATGGACGGGTGGACGGGTGGATGGATGATTGGTAGCTGGATGCATGGGTGGGTGGATAGATGGGTGGATGAATGGATGATGGATAGAAGGATGGGTAGATGTATGAGTAAAGGAATAAATAGGCACTTGGGAGAGTGAATGAGTGCCCACACGTGCTCAGGTTTGTTGTGTTCTGAGATTCTGACCTGTTTCCCTCCAGGACCCTGGCTCAGAGCTCAGAGGACGAAGCCGAGGGGGTGGAGCTGCTGGGAGTGAGACCCCCAAAACGGTCCCCCAGCCCAGAGCCCGAAAACTTCCTGCTGCCTCCCCTCAGCCTGGTATGTTGGGGGATTTGTGGGATTCTCTGGCCCTCAGAACCTAGTGGGCTTAAACCTACTGTTTTACGGGTGGGAAAATCAGAGGGGCAGGGGCTGGCTGAAGGTCAAATGGAAGGTCAGTCATCCAGGTGAGGCTATGACTCTGATTTGCTAGCTCAGGTCATGGGTATGAAAAGGCTCTGCAAATTTATGTAAGTTGGTGGTAAGTTCTAAGAAGAAAAATTAAGCAGGGTAAAGGGGGGAAATGACAAAGGTTAGTATGTATAGGAACTTCTCCTGTGGGCCTCCCTCCCAAACCTAGAACAGTTCTTGGCCTTGGATTATTAGTGTAGCATTAAGAGTATAGACACTGAAGTCAGACTGACCTGGGTTCAAGTCCCAGGTCTGCCACCTAGTAACTGCGAGACCTTGGGCAGGTGATGGGACCACCATGAACCTCAGTTTCCTCATCTGGGAAGTGGGATGGTTACATCTCACAGGACTCATGAGAAGCAAATGAAAATAGGCCGATCCTTAGTGGCTATCGATAAATAGTATAAAAACAACCAAGCAGGGGCGCCTGGGTGGCTCAGTTGGTTAAGCGACTGCCTTCAGCTCAGGTCATGATCCCAGGGTCCTGGGATCGAGTCCCGCATCAGGCTCCCTGCTCTGCGGGAAGCCTGCTTCTCCCTCTCCCACTCCCCCTGCTTGTGTTCCCTCTCTCACTGTGTCTCTCTGTCAAATAAATAAATAAAATCTTTAAAAAAAAAACAACAACAACAACAACCAAGCAAAGGCAACATCCCCCGTCCCCCTCCTTCCCCCACCTCCCTGCTTCCATCTTGCCCCTGCTGTCCTTTCAGCACAATGGCAACCAGGACGCCCTTTCCAAAACCTGGCCTAGGCTGCGCCCCTGCCACCAGGCCTCCCTCCAGGACCTTCCATGGCTCTCTGGCTCCTCACTCGGAGCAGGGCTGTTTGAACGCGAGAGGTGTGTGACGGTATCCACAGCTGATGGTTACTGAGTGCCCACCTTGCGGCAGACGCTGCACGAAATGCCTCGTGTGATTAAACTATTTCATCCCCACAACCACTCTTCAGATACTGTCGCTGTGATCGTTATTCTTCGCGGTCACATTTGCACACGAGAGGACAAGCAACTGCATGGGTCAGAGTCTGGGCAGGAAACAGCACGCTCACATGGGGGCATTGAGGAGCATTTAAAGGCAGGACCACTGGGGTGCCTGGGTGGCTCAGTCGTTAAGCGTCTGCCTTCGGCTCAGGTCATGATCCCGGGGTCCTGGGATCGAGCCCCGCGTCGGGCTCCCTGCTCCACGGGAAGCCTGCTTCTCCCTCTCCCACTCCCCCTGCTTGTGTTCCCTCTCTCGCTGTCTCTCTCTCTGTCAAATAAATTTAAAAAATCTTTAAAAATAAATAAATAAAAGCAGGACTGGCAAAGGTGTGGGCAGCATACTGGGAATCAGCAAGAGGTGGCTCATCGCAGAGAAGCAGCTGGATCGAATAGCCCCGCTTCCTCCTCCCTCCTGCTGGCATCTCCTGTTTGGTGGACCCAGCAGGAGCACATGCAGCAAGGACTCCGTGATTCTGGAGCCCACATGCACGGTCCACCTGCTGGGGCACAGACGAAGGGCAGGACGAGGCTCAGGCGGGGACACACGGAGGAGATCTAGGACGCTCGCTTCACCCACAGTCAGATAGCCCGTAAGCGGCCGCTGGGCCCCGCCGGGCTCTGAACCACAACTGCACCGTTGTACCTCCTGGGACACTGACAGTGACGACGGTGGTGGTGGCAGCTTTGTCTTTCTCCTGCAGAGCTTCCTTCTGACAGGAGGGCCAGCCCCAGGGAGCCAGCAGGATGCCAGCACCCACCTCCTGGAACTGAATGAGCCCCTGCGTGAGTAGCACGGCCCTGCGTCCCTCTGTCCCCGAGCAGGTGCCCCAGATGGCCGAGAGAGGGGAGGGGTGGGGCAATCCAGAAGGTGGGAGGGGGCGCTGTCAGTGGCTGGACGTGACCTTGGTAAAGACAGACAGCCCTACCCTGCTCTCAGCGGCACTGAGGGGGGAGAGAGAGGCCCCCAGGGAGGCAGGGGCTTGCCAAAGCTGCCCCTTGGAGTGGAAGCTGAGTCCAGGCCCAGGCTAGGCCTCCGGAAGCCTGTGTCTGATTACCATTTGGGCTTGCCCTTCCTTGGTCGTTCCCAGCTGTGTGGCTTTGGGAAAGACTTAGGACCTGTTACAATAGTTCTAACCTTAAGGAGATGTTTTCAGGATCTGTGGAGGGGCAGCACAGGAAAAGCTTATTAGCACAAGACCTGATTGGTAGTAAACGCTCGAGAAACGTCTGCCCTTACGCGAAGTTGGTGCTGCAGACCCTCCACGGAGCGAGACAACTGCTAGGCTTCTTTAGGTTACCGATCTCATCTTCCAGCACAATTGTCGGTCGCCAGAGCTCCACCCCAAACCTCCACGCATCAGCTAGGGGATCTTCCCAAAGCACAAATCTGACCCTGGCCTCCCTCTGCTCCCAACTCATCCATGGCTCCCTAGTGCCCTTCTGAGAAAGAGCAACCTCCTCACCTTGTGCTCCAATCTCTGCGGGGTCTGACCGCTGCCTCATCTCAGACCACACTTGGCTTCACATCCTCTGTTCCAGCCACGGTTACGGTCTTTTGGTTCATTCTGTCCTTTATACATGTAACAAAGATTTACTGAATGCAGAGTCAATACCAGGCACTGTCCTAGGAGCTGGAGACACAACTGTGAACAAAAACAGAAATCCCTGCTGTCACAGTGCTGATGTTCTAGCAGGGAACACAGTCCAGAATAAAGACACAAATACAAGAAGGGGCGCTAGAGAGGAAGATAAGTGCTTCTGGGAAAAAATAATGCATGCAAAGGGAAAGGGAACTCGGGGGTGGGGGGATTTCAGTTTTAAGTAGTACGATTAATAAGAGTGGTCTTATTGAGAAGGTGACATTTGAGCAAAGACCTGAAGGAAGTGAGGGAGTGAGCCGTGACAATTTCTGGGGGAGGAGCATTCCAGGCAGAGGGGACAACAAATGCAAATGTCCTGAGGTGGGAGTATATCTTAGTTGAGGAAAACAAGGCCAGGATAGCTGTAGCAGAGAGAAGGGGAGAAGGGGGGGGGCTAATTGCGTGGGGACTCTGTAGGGCATTGTGCTGAACTTGAAGTAATCTCACTTGAGGAGACAGCCTCAGGACCTTTGCATATGCTGATCCTTCTGCCTGAATGCTTTTCCTTCTATTCTTCGCCTAATTACTGCATCCTTTAGATCTCAGATCAAATATTACACCTTCCATGAAGCCCTCCCTAACTTCCTAAGCTCATGGCTCATAACATCGTAGACCATATTTATGTGGGTGTTTATGTCATTATTTGATTTTTGGCTGTCCTTTCTCTGTGGGTGTGAGCCGTGTGAGGGCAGGGGCCAGGCTTGTCTTGTCACGGCCCTACTCTACTGTCTGTGAGGCAGGGCAGTGGCTGGACACAGAGCAGGGCCTCCGTACATATTTGTAAAGGAAGAGCTAATATTTATCTAGCACTCACTCTGTGCCAAGTTTTGTGCAAAACCTATCGTGTACATGACCGACGGACACCCCTCCCTGGCACTCAGGGCAGGGAGTTTCGTCTGTCCTGTTAACTGCTGGGTCCCGGGTGCCTGGCACACAGCAGGTGCTCAATAAATATTTTCTGACTGGGTAAATTCTCACGAGTGAGGTAGGTCTAAGTCTCCCTGTTTCCTGGGTAATAGCAGGAGCTCACTTAACTGAGCGCTCACCAGTACTAATTATTGTTCAAAGCACTTTACATGGATTCACTCATTTCCTTCCCACACACAGTAGCCCTGGAAAGGAAGTATTGTTGGCTCGTTTTACATATCAGGTAGCCCAGACACAGACAGGTGAAGTCACCTGCCTCAGGTCACACAGCAAGTAAAGAGCAGAGCCGGGGATTCAAACTCAGGCCGCATGTGGCTCCAGCCTTCTTAACTACTGCCTTACACATCCTGAGCACCTTGAGGTGCAGAGAATAGAACTTGCCCAAGATTTTACCACGATTTGAATCCAGGCACGCCTGCCTCACCACCCACGCTTTTAACTGTCAAGAGGGGAAGACGGGTTTGGGGAGTAATCCCCCACCTTCCATCTTCCCCCCACAGGCCTGGGCCCCTCGCTGCTCTCTCTCTACCCGGATGAGGACACCGCTGAGCCCAGGAGCCACTTCCAGCCAGCAGCAGGCTTGGCCCAGGCCAACTGAGCCAGCCCCCCTTCCCTTCTACTCCCCAGAAAGGACCTCAACCACACTCCACGCCGGCAGCCAACGCACAGGATGGGGGTACCAGGAGAGGGGTTCCCTCTCTCCTCTCAGCGGCGCCCCCCGCCCACCTTGGGCCTACCTCAGCCCTCACCCCTCTGCCCCCCACGTCTGGGGGCTCTTTGGGGTGGTCTCAGCTCAGTGACCTCTGGGAGGGGGGCCCCTGGAGCCCTCCTCCTTCTCCTCTCAGGACTTCCCTTGGGGTTCTCAATACTGGTGACCTCATCCCTCTCTCCAACTCTCCTGGCTTGATTTTGGGTGACCAGGGGTGGGGAAGGTTGGGGTTCAGATCTGTGTTTCTGGGCTCTGGGGAGTATTGATAACCATAATCACATTTCTTTTCCATCCATCTTTTATTATTATTTCTTTTTGTCGTTTTCGTGATAGGTTTTGAATTGCTATGAATGGCCTGGGGTCCATAGGAATGCAGGACTCTGATCCCCCCTCCTCCCTCAGGTGTTAATGGGGGGGGGGTCTCGGGCAGACCTCACCCCTAGCAACTTGATTAGCCCCTTAGTCTTCCAAGTGGCCACCCCGCTCTGCCTGCCCCTCCACTGGGGACTTCCACGGCCCCCAGCCTCGCCTGGACACTGGTTTCATTTCCAGGGGTAGCCTCCAGCTTCCTCTGCTCCCAGACCAGGCAACCTTGGGCTCTCTATGGTTCTAGACCACACAACTTCTGACCTGCTCTTCTAGACTGCCCCGCCCCCAACACATCCTCTAAACCCCTCTGACTCCAGACCTCGCAAAGTCCAGCTTTCTCGTTCTGGACCTCCCCGGCTCCAGCACTGTCTCTTTTCATACCTCCACGGCCTCCCAAGTTATCTGGTTCTAGGTCTCCACGGCCTCCAAGTCCCTCAAGCTCCAGAGCCTACACCCACCAGCGTCCTCTCGTTCTAGAACTCACTCTGACGTCCTCTGGTTCTAGACCTTTCCTTGTAAATAAGTCTCCCTTGTAACAGATGTCACATGCTCCGATTCCTGCTGATTCCAGCTCTTACAACCAACAGCTGCCTCCGATTCTGGACCCCATGACCCAAGCTTCGTATTGGTTCTAGTCTTCCTGATCCGGAATACACCGGGCTCCAAATCCAGACTTCCTGATTTCTGAATCATTTTGGTGGTACGCTTCATGATGCCCAGCTCCTTCCTTTTCAACTTTCTACCCTCAAGACTTACTTTTCCCATCAAAAAGAAGTAAAATGAGTTTTAAGTCGATCTTATAACCATTATAGTACTTCCGGGGCAGACTCCATGCTCTAGGTCTCTCCTGCTCTAGACCTTGTGACCTCCACCATCCACTGGTTCGAGACCACCCAGCCTTTAGAACTTGCAGTTCCCAGGAGCCTTTGATTCCGTATCTGCTGATCTCACTTTTCTCTGGTTCTTGAATTTGGCTTCAAAGGTCTTTGGGTTCCAGACCTCACCCTATCGATTCCCTTGGTTCTAGGCCTCACAATCTCCAGTTTGCTCTCCAGATCTTATGACCCCAAATTACTCTAGATCTAGAACTTAGCCTTCAGACTTCTGATTATAGACCTTGCCTTTACCAGTTTTTCTGGTTCTAGACCCTACAATGCCCAGCTCCTGATTTTAGATCTTATGACTCCAAAATCCCTCTGGTTCTAGAACTCAGACCTCAGAGTTTTTTGAATTCTATTCTTACACTATAGATTCCTCTGGTTCTAGGCCTCACAGCCTTCAACTGTCTCTGATATCAGATCCAAATTCTTTTGGTTCAAGAACTCAGCCTCCAGGTGCTTCTGATTCTAGAATCTGGACGTCACCCTGTGGATTCCTCTGGTTCAGAATCTTAAGACCTCTGACTCTCTGATTCCAGACCCCACCCTCCTAATTCTATTCTGGGCTTCCTGCCCTACTCAGCTTGCCCCAATTCCTGCTCTGTCTGAAGTCTTCCCATTCCAGGTCCCTCCACTAGTGGACCTCATGCTCAAGCCTCGCCATCCTTGAGCTCATATCCCTACAGTTTCCCTGTTGTGGAACCCTCAGCTTTCCAGGGATGCACTTACCTTTACTTTACCCCAGGTACCTGGGGGGCCTGGGGCTCCCTTACAATCCAGGAGACTTCCCCAGCCGTGCAGACACATGCACAGCCCTATCTGCGTATCACGGGGTGGGGAGAGAGGCCAGGACTCCTTAATACTCCTGCCACCACCTGTGTGTCGCTCTTACCCTCCAACCCTGTTTCTACGATGGTGCTACTTTTGGGTCTCCCACACGAAAAGGCCCCCCCGCTCTCAGCCCAATTCACCCCCTTTTTGGAAGGCACTTCTCACTCTGTTTTGTCATGGGATGGCCTATCCAGATTGGTGCTATGGGGAAGAAGCGTCGGGTCCCTCCTTCCCTCAGGGGGTAACCTGGGCCCTCAATGGAGGGAACTGGGCTGGGTTGGGGAAGGGAAGGGACTGGCCCAGCCACTCTGGCTCTGAAACCCACTAATCTCTACGCCACCATAAAGACCTCGCCTTGGTAGGCACCAGAGCTCTGTGTGTTGACTCATCTTTGGGGTCGCCTCAGGGTGTGTGGGTACACTGGCTGTCCCCGTGTGGCTGTGATTCTGTCTGTACGTGTGACTCTGTGTTCCTGCATGGGTCTATGTAACATTGTGGGTCTGCTGATGTTGTAATTCTACATATGTGTCTTTGTGACGTAATTCTGTGACTCTGTGGGGGTGGGGAGTTGTAATTCCATCTACCTGTGTGTTAGTATCCGAGTGCAATGATCCTGCTTTATGTGTGTTTCTGGTGACTCCGGGTTTCTGTGTTCCTGAGTGTGGGAGGTTTTGTGGTGTTGAAATTGTGCTTACGGGCGCCTGGGTGGCTCAGATGGTTAAGCGTCTGCCTTCGGCTCAGGTCACGATCTCAGGGTTCTGGGATCGAGTCCCGCATCGGGCTCCCTGCTCCTTGGGAGCCTGCTTCTCCCTCTGCCTCTCTCTCTCTCTGTCTCTCATGAATAAATAAATAAAATCTTTAAAAAAAAATTGTGCTTACACATATAGGAGTGTTTGACACCATCATTCTGTATACTGATATCTATGTGACATGGTTTTCTGTACTTGAGTGTATGTGTGAGAGAGATTGTGTGTCTACAGATTCATGGGCAGATGGGTGTGCCTGTTGTGTCCCATCTCTGTATATCATTCTTGTAACCCCTCTCCTATGTTCCATGTAGGAATCATTTTTTTGGTCATGTTTTCTTACTTTTTTTTTTTTAAAGATTTTTATTTTATTTATTTATTTGACAGAAAGAGACACAGCGAGAGAGGGAACACAAGCAGGGGGAGTGGGAGAGGGAGAAGCAGGCTTCCAGTGGAGCAGGGAGCCCGATGCGGGGCTCGATCCCAGGACCCTGGGATCATGACCTGAGCTGAAGGCAGACGCTTAACAACTGAGCCACCTAGGCGCCCATGTTTTCTTATTTTTAAGTAATCTCTATGCCCAACGGGGGCTTGAACTCATGACCCCAAGGTCAAGAGCCACATGCTCTACAGGGCCAGCCATGTGCCCCATCATGTAGGAATCTTTTCAAAGAAAGACAACACTTTCAAGCCTTGACACTTGTTGCCCCCTTGCCTTAAATGCCTTTCTCCCTTCCTCCTTCTTACTTGGTTATCTCCTACTCACACTTCAGATCTTGGTTCAGATACCCCCTCCTCCAGGAAGTCTTCCCTGCCCGCCCAGCAAGATGATGTCCCTCCTAAGACCTCCTGAGAGCCCCTCCCCTCACAGCTCTAGGTACTCAGTCCCACTCTGGATATTTATAATGGAGTAGATCCTAAAAAGTACTTACTCTGTGTTAGGCCCTCTGCCAAACACTTTATTCCTATGGTCTTATCAAACTTTCCTCTAATCATCTATAAGAGGCACAGTTATCGTCCCCATTTCAGAGGACGAAACTGAGATTCAGAGAGGATGATCACTTGCTAAGGTCACACAGCAGGGAAGGACTGAGCTGGATTCGAATCTGGGATTCAAATCCATTACAGCAGTTTTCCCATACACACTCCTAAAAATCTCAAAAATCTAACCTACAAGGTGGGCTATGGAGCATAGAGACAGTAGAGTAGGACTGAAGAGCACAGAATCAGGTGGGACAAGGTGAAGTCCTGGCTCTGCCACTCTCATTGTATGACCTTGGGCAAGTTTGTTGACCTCTACATCTCAGTGCCCTCAGTGGTAAAATGGAGCTGATACTAGTATCTACCTTCTAGGCTGATGGTTGGCTGTGACAGGAGGTGGTGGGATCAGGCTGCCAGGACGAGGAGACGGGGGAATGGGATAGCTCATGCTTCCAAGAGGGGAAGCCACAGCAGGGCCTTAAAGGATTTAGTGCTATAGTTCCACAGGAGTTCCAGCTGAGGGCTTGGGAAGGACGGCCTGCAAGGGTGTACGGTGGGAGGGTGGGGGGTGGGGTGGCATCTGGAGCTACCGCCTGAGGCTGTACTATTCAGGGTTTCCTAGGTCATTAGAAAGAGTTTAGGGTTTTTTTTTTTTCTAAGGGCACTGAGGCACCTTGGCAGGCTGGGGACTGGGGGATGAGGATGAAGAAAGGAGATGGTGTAACAAACTTCTGAGCCTTGCTCAGGACTAGGGAATCCAGGGCGCCTACAGTTAACAGCTAGAACCACTGACCTCAAGATTGGAACTTGATTCTCTTGGTTTGAGAAACCACGCATTTTTCAGGGGGGGGGGAACTGCCCCTAATTGCTCAAGGTCACACAAATAATTGCCAGGAGGTCTAGTCTCCCGGCTCTGGTTCTGCGCTGGGCCCGGGGCTGCCCTGCAACCACACCCACCCACCCGAAAAGCCGGGGCGGGGAAATCCCACCGTGGAAGCCCTTCTCCCCCTGCCCCCCCCCAACTTCTGCGGCCTTGGCACACGGTAACTTTGGGAGCGGGGGCCAGGCCAGACCTTCCTCCCCCTCGCCCCGCGCGCCCCCTTTCGCCCTCCCCATTGGCTCGTTCTAAGAAGGGCGCTGTCTAGGAGCCCTCTGGTCACCTTGTCCTCCGCGCGCTCTATCGCCAAAGGGCCCTGCGCACGCGCGCGAAGGGCGCCTTCGGGGCCCGCGCTTTACGACACTTGCGCAGCAGCGGCAGCAGCAACTCGGCACTCCTTCGCGACGATTCGGCCGGGTGCCCCTGGCGGCCGTTGCCAGGGTGGGGGTCGCTTTGCGGCATGGCGATGGCGGAGGGCGAGCGGACTGAGTGTGCTGAGCCCCCCCGGGACGAGCCCCCGGCTGATGGCGCTCTGAATCGGGCAGAGGAGCTCAAGACGCAGGCGAACGACTACTTCAAAGGTGAGCCCACCCCGGAGGGGACCAAGGGAGGGTGGAGAGCGGCCCAGGGCAAGGGGTGCCCGGCCCGCGCGGAACCATGGCAACGCGGAGCGGCAGCCTGGGCGCGGGGCAGACACTACCAAGTGACCCGGCGTGGGGAGGCCCAGGATGGCGCTACGAGGGGGCGACAGAAGGGGCTTCTGACGGAAGGGGCAATACCTAGTAGTGGCATTCGGAGCGGGTGCTACTGAGTGGGGAGACTGGAGAGGGCGCTACCAAGTGTGCGGCGGGAGGGGGACGGGAACGAGGGCAAATCCATACGTGAGATCCTTGAGAGGTGCTAGTTATGGTGAGACCTGAAGAGGGCGCTGTCAAGTAGTGACGGGGCTGGGGAGTGATGGTGCTACCATATGGGGAGATCTGGGGTGGTGGCACCAGGTGGGGCGTGGGGGGCACTGTCCCAATAGAGTAGGGAATTGTAAGGGTGGGGAATAGATCATTAGGTGGGAGGGCAAGGAGATAGGAGATTTGGGGTTGCAGGAGGAAAAGGGATGCGTGGGAGGCCCTGGGAGTAAAGGTGGGAAATCCCAAGAATAGTATGACATTAAGATCTTGGGAAAGAGTAAGATGATGGGGCACTAATTCAACATGTTTATTGAGCACCTGCTTTGTGCTAAGGCCTGTGCTAGACTCTGGGGATTTAGCAGTGAATGAGGCAGATGTGGCCCTGCCCTTTTATAGCATGTAATTTAGCAGGAAATCAGACGTTGGGTAAAAACACAAGAAATAATAAAATACTTAGAAGTTGTGAGGAATGCTTTGAAAACAACCCCCACAGGGTGTGAAGTAGAGAACAAGGGCTGGAGGCTACTTTAGAAAGCATGGCCAGGGAAGGCCTTACTGAGGAGAAGGCATTTATGTTGAAAAGAATCTCAAAGGAGTGTTCCAGGTGGGTGCAGCCACATGTACAAAGGCCCTGAGGTAGGAAATGAAAGGCTGGCGTGGCTGAAACTTTAGCAAGTTAGCGGGGAGACTGATACAAGATGAGTTTAGAACGGGCCAGACCGGATAGGGTTTTACAAGTCACTGCAAAGCTAGTTCGGATTTTACTCCAAGAGGAGACATTGAGTAGATAGATGGGCCAGTCTGGAGCTCCAGGGAGAATTTGGGCATGGTCAGCCTATGAATGGAATAGAACACCTGGGAATGGATGAGGTCATATAGGGAGAGAAGGGGCCAGAACCTTGAGGAATTTTAATGTTTAGAAAAGAAGGAGAAGAGGCTGAGGAGGAGTAGTCAGTGAAGTGGAAAGATGTCAGGAAAGGTGTCAGGAAAGATGAGAGAAGAGAGTGCTTCTAGAAGGAGAGGGCTGTGCCTTGGGTCGGGTGCTGCCAGGGTGAGCACTGAGCCTTGACTGTTGGATTTGACTCCACGAATGTTGGTGGTAGCCGTAACAAGAGCAGTTTGCAAGAGCAGTTTCTGGGGAATAATGAAGGTGGTAGTCAGCTAGGTAGTCACTCACCCAAAAGTGAACAGGAAGTGAGGAAGTAGAGACAGCAGATGTTGACAAAGTGGTTCGAGTATTTTGGTCCTAAAAGGGAGTGGAGAAACAGGGAGGGGGAGCTGCCTTTTTTTTTTTTTTTTAAGGATGGATGAGTCCAAGAGTCTGGTCTGATAGCCAGAATTGATCCTGCAGGAGAGAAGGGAGACTTAACAGCAGCAAAGCCAGGAGAAGGGAGCAGGGGAGGAATCTAGAGCCTTTAGCGGCCTTCACTTGGCCTTTAGTGGGAGCACAAGGGGATTCAGAGTGGGAGCATTTGGTCGGGCTGCAGCCACAAGGAGGTAGGACCTGTGAGGGATGAGGCTGGAGGTGGAGCGTTGGAGGCCTGGTCAGGGAGTGTGGATGTCATCCTCAGGGTGGTGGGGAGGCATGGTAAGATCCCCCAGCTTCCTGGCTGGGATTGGATGCAAAGGCAGAGCTGGAGCCAGGAAGACTAGGATGGTGGACAGGTGAGGGATGGTGGCGTTGCTGACCAACTTAAGAAATGTTTCAGAGAGGAAATGAGGGCTGGAGAGAGGGAGGAGGGAATGTCAGGCAGAAAGAACAGGATGGCAAAGGCCTATCCTGGCAAAGAGGAGCAGAGCCTGGCACCGAGGAAGTGAGTGGGGCTGGAGTGTAAGAGGCAAGGGAGGAGCCTGAGCTTTCTGCTGGGGACCCTGGGGAGCCATGGATAGTTCTGAGAAAGGGAAGGACAGCGTCAGGTTTGTGCTTTAGCCAGACCCCTGCAGAGGAGCAGGACTGGAGGCTGGGAGAGCAGGGAGGAGGCTGGGGCAGGAACCTGGGCCGAACAGGATGAAGGCCAGACTGGGGCAGGGCGGGGCTGTAGGGATTGAAGTGGATGCATAAATCTGAGATGTTGGGGAGGCTGACTGGACAGAACATGGCCACTGCCTGGCGTTGGGGGGTTGAAGGGTCAGGAGAAGTGTCCAGGACAAGGCACGGTCTCCAGCTGGGGGATGGCAAGGAAGGTGGGGCTGTCCCTGAAATGGGGCTAGGAAAGAGCAGCAAGTACGAGGATTGATGCTGAGGCGAAGTAAGAATTCTGGGAAACAGTAAGCCATGGGGAGGGGCCCCCTGCTCCCCAGGACCTGGGCGCTCAGAAGCCCTGAGGCTGGGCAGGCAGCCAGAGGTGCTCGCTTCGAGCTGGCACAGAGGAGAAAGCTCCTCCTGGTCCAGGCCCCTTGCTGTCTGGCAGGCAGTGGCAGGCACAGAGCCCCAGCCTCGGGGGCTGTGGGAATAACAATAAAAAGAATAATTACAGCTCTCCTTAATTGAGCCCCTGTGGTGGCCAGGTACACCACTTTGCTCAATCTTCCCCCGCGGCACTGGGAGGTAGGTGGGAGCAGCCCTGTTTGTTTTATAGAGGAAGCTGAGGCTCAGAGAAGTGAAACCACTTGCCCAAGGTCAGAGTGTGAGCAGCAGAGCCCGGATATCCCCCTTCCTCGCCATGTGCTTGGCTCCCATGTTCAGAGTCCTTACCTGGAGCCTGCAGGGGGAAGAGGATAGCCCCCCTGCCAACACGGCTGGATCCCCTCTGTGAGCTCAGAGCACAGAGCCGATGTTGCTCTGCTCTCTTCCCCTCTCTCTGGTCCTCATCGTCCCCGCTTCTTTAAAATGGGAGGGGTTGTATTTAACCCCCAAAGAGTCCTCTGGGTCTAAGACTTTGTAGACATGGTTAAGATCTCAGGCTGCCTGGATCCAAATCTTGTTTCTTTCTCCTACATGCTGTGTGACCTCCGGGCAAATGACTTAACCTCTCTGTGCCTTTGTGTCCTCATCTCTAAAGTGGGGACTGTCTCGAGGGCTAGATGCACCCAATTTGTAAAGCAGATAGAACAGGGCCGGGATACGGTGTCGCTGGGTAGATGCGTGAAGTGCAGTCTGCTCGCATTTCCTCTGATTCTCCTCTTCTCTTCAGTTAGTCATGTATTCACTTCTTTTGCAAGTATCTGCTGATGGTTTTCTCTGCTGTGGCCACATTCCATATGAAAGTTTATTTAGCCCTCACAGCTCGGGGAGGCAGGGCACGGCCAGTCGTGATTCCTGCATTTTCAGATGAGCCAGCGGAGATGCAGGGAGGGAAGGCTGTTTGCCTGAGGCCTCGTGGTCAGCATTCATAGAGCCAGGTGTCAGGCTCGGAGACACCTGGCTCCAAACCCCAGGCCAAACGGCCACTTGAGCAGCACCTCAGCCGTCGAGAGAGCTGGCCAGCTGGCCTCTGGAACGTGGCCAGGAGGCTGGAGGTAGTCCTCGAAGGCACTGGCATTCCAGGGAGGGTCCGTCAGACTTAGGCTGTCTGATTCTGCCCTTGCTTGTTTCTGGGAAGTCCTGGGCCTGCCCTCTGGGGCTCCCAGTCCTGAAGAGACACACTCATCACCTAACGGCGACAAACCCGGAACGGGCAGGGCTGGGATAGGTGAGCCCAGAGGCTGGGGCAGCCCGAAGGAGTGCCTGACCCAGCCTGGGGGTCAAGGAGGGCTTCCTGAAAGAGGGGACATCGGAGCCATTTGAAAGATTGCCAGATATTAGGCTGCAGGAGGAATTGTTCTCTTGTTCCTGGCCATCTCCCCAGGACCTGACTTCTGCTTTTCCTAGTGTCAGTCTGTCTGCCTCTGTCTTCCTTCCTTCCTTTATTCATTGAAGAACTATTCATGAAGCCTGGAACCCTATTCTTCCATTTTCTTCACCTGACTCACTCTTGCTCAATCTTTCTCATCCTCCAGGTCTCCCACTGTGGCATCCTCTTGGTCTGTCCCTGTGCTGAACACTCTGGGTCATCAGTGTCTGGAGATGTGTGTGTGTGTGTGTGTCCGTGTGTCCTACTGGACCGTGAGCCCCAGAAGGGCAGAACAGAGGGGGTGCTGTGTCTTCAGACAGGGCAGGGCTCAGAGAAGTAAGACAAACAGGGCCCCAGCCCTCACAGGGCTTAGGTTCAAATTGTGGAAATGGATTATAAGCAAACAAAACAAAGGTTTATCATGGTTTATACAATGGCACTGGAGAAAAGAGGTGGGAATTAGGGCAAGCAGTCCCATTTTAGGCCAAGTGCTAGGAGAAGGACCCTCAAACTCAAGTCCAGAGTGGGTACGTAAGTTGCCGAAAGACACCTGGCAAATAAGAGATGGAGCCGGGGATTGGGCCCAGGCCACCAGCCCTCATGCTAGGCTCCCTCTCAGGGGCCACCTGGCACAGAGAGTAAGAATGGGAGTGTTTGGGTTTCAGCTTGTCCCCAATTCCTGCCTACCACTTGCCTTGTGACCTCAAGCATGGGCTTTCCCTCGCTGAGTGTCAGGACCCTCATCTGGAAAATGGGGCTAATGCAGCTGTCCTCAGGGGTATCGTGAGGGTTCAGGGAAAGGACTCATGTACCAAGAGCCCCACGTGGGACTTGGCACATCATGGTCCGCCAAATCAGGCAAGCCTCTGCGCCTTAGCCTCCTGCCTGTCGAATGGGCACGTGGGAAGGGTCCAAGCCTGGCTCTGCAGATGCAGACCAGGTGTCTGACCTTGAACAAGACCTCCGTGGCTCATCTGTAAAGTGAGCACCAGACGGTGCCTATGCCGTGGAGATGTGAGGAGCCATGGGTCAAGATATAAAGTGCAGGGCACAGCCATAGCTCATTTCAGAGGAAATGAACCTTTTCCCCGTGGCCAGACGGCACATCCTGCCGCTCTGCACCTAGAACCTCAGCATCCGCACCCCGCTGTGGCTGTGGCCTTTGGGGTCTGTCTTGCCAGCCTCCCCGCCCTCATCCCCTTCCATCTTCCCGCTCGCTCCACCCCAGCCACCCCAGCCTCTCACTGGTCCTGGAACACGGGCTTGTGCTGGCAGCACACCCCTCCCCTCCCCGCCCCAGGGCCTATGCACCTCCTGCTCCTTCCATTGGAAATGCTTTTCCTCTTGTCCAGTTTGTAGCTTCTTTTGGGTCTCTGCTGCTATGTTCCCTTTTCCTTGAGGCCTAAGTAGATTCCTTCTCCTTTCCCACATCCTATTCCCCTACTGGGCCCCCTCTCTGGGCTTGTTTCCTTGCCTTTGGGGGCTGGACAACCAAGGGGCTCAGGACAAACTCACATTTGCTGATTCACAACATCTCAGCTCTGGTACTCGAATATATCTTCTCCGGGCCATGGGACTGCAAGAAGACCCTCCTGAGGTTCTGGAAGAAGTATCGCCCAGGTTGGGGCCTTAAGGGGTGATGGCTGGGTGGGTGTGTGGAAGTGACTTTGAGTCCTGGAGATTTGAACCTGAGGGGACAGTTGGGACAGGGAAGAGGGGACAGGCTGAGTAGACATTTCTGAGCTCAGCTGCGGACCTCGGTTTCCCCATCAGTGCATGGGGACACTGGGCCAGTACCCAGCCTAGGGCCCGTTCTTACTGGGTGGCAGCAGCCCTGCCTCATGCCGCCTCCTCCTCTGTCTCCACAGCCAAGGACTACGAGAACGCGATCAAGTTCTACAGCCAGGCCATCGAGCTGAACTCCAGCAATGCCATCTACTTTGGCAACCGCAGCCTGGCCTACCTGCGCACCGAGTGCTACGGCTACGCGCTGGCCGACGCCACACGGGCCATCGAGATCGACAAGAAGTACATTAAGGGCTACTACCGCCGGGCCGCCAGCAACATGGCCCTGGGCAAGTTCCGGGCCGCCCTGCGTGACTACGAGACGGTGAGCCGGGCCTCGGGGAGTGGGCCGCCTCCGGCACCTGAGCCCGGTGGACGCCACCTCTGGCCAGATGGGGCGGTGGGGGCGGGGGCACGGCCTCAGGGTGCGTGGCTGGCGGGGGAGGGAGGGTGTGAAGAGGCGTCTGCCTGTTCATCCACCCCTCACCCATCCGACAGATAAATGCCCGAGAGGCCCCTTGGCCTGGAGCACAGCTTGCGGGTTCACATCCCAGCTCTGCCCTCACTTGCTTGGTGAGCCGGGATGAGTGCCCTGGCCTCCTTTGCTGCCTGTTCCACGGCATGAAATGGGGAGAACGCCAAGACCTGCCTCTAAGGGTTGCCATGAAGAATCAATGAGTTTCTGTTTTTCAAGCGTTCAGACCAGTGCCTGGCCCGTAACCCGTGCCCTGTTACAACACACCGTTGGGGTTTTTGTCGCTGTGGGTGATCAAGAGCCACGCAACCCGTCTTCTAGCAGAGCCATAATTTGGGGGAAGGCAAAACCCAAACCCGTGACCTAGAGTAGGCAAACAGAGTCATGGCGGACGAGGAAATGTGCCTGGAAGAAGGCAGAACAGGGCCGTATGCTGTAGAGGGCAGCACATGGGGCACGTGTCGTGATGAGACGAGGGAGGGGACCTAGAGCGTGGCAGGTCACCAGTTCACCCGCTCATCGGCCACTCCCAGCCCTATGATTTCCTCTCATGGGCATGATAGGCGTGAGGATGTCAGGGCGCGTGCGTTCCTGCCTCGCATGTCCCGTGCCCTCCGTGCGGACGGGCGGAACGAATCGTTGTGGCAGCCCTGTGGGAGGGGGACTGGTGATTAACCCACTGTGCAGACGGGGAGGCTGAGGCCCAGGGAATCGGGCCACGCGACCGGCAGGTGGCAGACCCGGGGTTTGAAGCCCCGGCACCTGTGTCTCCTGCTTCGGAGAGCCTGACAGGAGGGGTTTTGCTTGTTCTGTTCATTGGGTCGTTGCTTGGCACCAACAGGGGCTCAGTCAGAATGTGTTGCGTTATTCTGCACCCCCCCTCACACACACACCCTTACTCCCTCCTTTTGTTTCATTCACCTCCGGGCGCTGGGCAGCTTCTGTTGTGTGGGGAGGGGCGCCTAGGGGCTTGAGAGTCACAGGCTGCAGTTGGAGGGAGCGGGGCTGGCTGCTGGCCTGGGGTGGAGGGTGGATTTCAGGCAAGTGAAGGCTCGAGCCAAGCCCTGGGCCAGGGGACACCTGTATCAGGGTGGGGGCAGGGGCATGGAAGAGGCAGTAATGTAGAGCCTGGGGGACAAAATGGAGGAGGGAGTGGGGTGACACCCAGGAGGATGGGGGAAGGAACAGTGGGACAGAGTCCTTAGGAGCTTCAGGTCCCAGGCCATTCCCCAGCCTAACCTGCACCTTGTTGTCCCCTGGTGTCCTCATCTAGAGAATAGCAACAAGATGAGTGGCCACCTTCTGGGTGGCCGTGGCATGAGTAGAGGTTATTGGGGCGAAGGGTCCATTAGTGAGTAACCCAGGAGGGCCCTCGGGGTTGGACCGGGGCAGGGTTTTTCTGCAGGGCTCCCAGTGCGGGGAAAGGCCTGGAGGAGACAGGGCAGGGCAGAGGACCGATGAGCCTGAGCACAGGTCTGTGGCAGGGTCTTCACCATGCGTGGAGTTGTAGGAAAGTCTTTCCTGGGGTATAATCCCCTTCTCCTCATGGCTCTGGCCCCTGGTCAAGCAAGGGCCTAATCCCACATACTCCATGAGACTGAGATGGTTGGTTCTAGCCATCGTGTGCACATAATCACATCTGAACATCTTCCCAGGCCTTTTGGATGCCATGGAAGGCTGGTGGCGGGGTCCACAGCTTTTTGGGAACCAACCTGAGGTGGGGCCACACTCAGCATTTAAATTGTCTCAGCCTATTTCCCTGTGGAGGCTTCGCTAGGAGCAGTGGCGAGTCCCCACACGAGCCCGGGATCCTTGCCCGTGTGGGTCTTCCCCAAGCCTTCAGGCTGTCCGCTTCTCCACTCTGACACATTTCATCAGGCTCTGTGAGCGCCAGGCAGCTCCCCGTCCAGAGGTCTCTGCCTCCTGCCCCTCTGCCTTCCAGAGGTGCCTTGCGACATGCTAGAGCTTCAGGCCCCCGCTTAGATCGCGGCTTCCGTGGAGGCAGAGCCAAGATGTGGCCTTGGATGAACACAGGCCTGAGACTTTCTCTTTCCTTTCTCAGCCTCAGTGTCCTCATCTGCACGCTCACCATGGGCCTTGCTCTGTTGTGAGCTCTCTACGTGCCTGGGCTCAGTCCATTGTGCAGGCAGGAAGCAGAGGTCTGGAGGGGAAGCCCCTCCTCCAAGGCCTTGGGGAAGAGTTGGGACTGGAACCCGGAGTCCCGTCTTGTGACTGTTAGTGGGCCATGAAGTCAGTCCAGTGGTTTGGACACCAGCACCTGTGCCTTCCTCAAATAGAACAGAGTAGAAAAAACAGTTCCTTTGGAGGAAGTGTGTATATATATTCGTGAAAAAATGTTTCTCGCATATGTGAATATGGGTGTGTGGTATAAAATGTATCTTTCCTTACCGTGAGTCATGATCCAAAGCCTCAAGGCTACTACTAATGGAGGAGCTGACTCTGGCAGCAGCCCGGCGCCCAGCCACGGGCTGGCTCTGAGTGCTTTGGCTCTGTGCCCTCGGTGTCCTCATCTGTAGAAGGGGGAGAACACTAGGGCTTGCCTCAGAGGGTTCCTGTGAGGAATAAACGAGATTAGTACGTGGAGAGTGGGGCCTGCCCCCACTTAGTGCTCACTGCCCTTCCTTCTGGGGTCGTGTGGGGGGAGAGCCCCTGGCCCGTAGGAAGGCTGTGTGCCCCTCCAGGGGCCTCAGCAGGAACGGGTCTCCCTTTTCCGTGGGTCGATGCTGAACCCCGCCCCCCATCCCTCGCACCTCCAAGTTAATCCTTTCAGAGGGACCCTTGCTCCAGGATTCCTTGTCCCTTTTCTGGGTCCTCTTCTCGGAAGACCGCTCCGCCCCTGCCGTGTTCTTTCCTGTTTGTGGTTGGAATGCAGCTGGTCATCTGGGCTCAAGCCGGATCCAGGGGACTCCTTCTACACTCCCCACCTCGGATTTTGGAGGTTTGGTTTATAATAGGGTTTGCATTTGGGTTTCTTCTTCCAGCATCGTCCAGCCTTGCAAGCCCGTACGGCGTGCGTACACCTAAGGGATGGCGACCCCGTAGTTCCAGGAGTCGCCGTAGCTGATGTCTCGTACAGCCCGCACCGTGGGCCGGGCCACGGTGACCTTCATGCCCTAGGAACGGGCGGTCTTCACACCAACCCTGCGCTGTGAGGTCTGTCCTGCTCCCTGATTTATAGATGAGGAAACAGAAGCCCAGAGTGTGGGCCTCTCCCTCGAGGTCCCACAGCCAGGAAGTGACAGGCTGGTACCCGAGTCAGGCGCGTGACCACCGGCCGTACGCAGCAGGCAGAGCGCCTCGGCACAGCGCTCTCCCATCGCTCAGCCCGACTCCGACCATCTCTCCTCTTCTGTTGCGTTTTATAAAAGGAACGTTGAGTATGACTCGCTAAATCAAGTCACTAGAGGGTCTTGCCCTGGAGGATGACAACGTTGGTGTCATGCTTGAGACTGTCCCTCTGCATTGCCTGCCCGAGACCCGGCCCCGCTTCCGCTGCCTGTGTGCCTCGGACGGGCCCCTCCGGGCCGCATCTCAGCACATTTAGAGTGAAGTTCGGGCAAACTGTTTGGTGGCCAGATCTGACCCGAACTTACGAGGGGGATACTGCTACCAGTGCCGCTCGGACCTGCCGAGGGCGTTACGGTCCCCACGGCATTGCCCGGCTGCCACCCATAGGCGGCCCCCACAGTGTCATGTAGGGATCGCGAACCCGGCTTACTGTGCGGTCAGGTCGAACACCGTGGTTCTTGCCTGTGAGCGCTCCCGGCTGAATGGCACTTGTCAAAACAGCTTCTCGAGGGCATCGTGGCTTCACACGCGGTTGTGAGAAGTGAAGTGAGACCGTGCTCCTGGTTTCCCCCGTAACCACGTAGACACCACGGTCAGAATCTGGACCGTGATACAGCCCACATACCACTTTCTAAAGACAAGTCCAGCGTTGAGTTCTGACTCGCCAGGCCCCTCCAGTCTGGAGGGAATGACCTTCCCCGGGAGCAGGGGTGCCCGGCAGGGCCACTTCCCGTTTCCCAGCCCGTAGTGAGTCGAGGCGGCAGCCACTGGGCCTGGAGTGAGTACTCACTGGCTGTCGGCCCCTGTGATGGGCCCTCCGCAGGGGTGCTGGCACCCTGCCCTCTTCCTAGGAGCTAAGGGGGGCTCAGGCCGGGGACAGGTGGCAGTGGGCAGGGAGGGGGTGCAGTCCAGCGTGCACGGTGGAAGGCAGGATCCTAGGCAGGGACAAAACAGAATCCTGGCTTCTTGGGCCTCGGTTTCTCTGCCTCATGTCTGTGGGCCTCAGTTTTTTCATCCATCAAATGGGGATTGTGTTAACACCCGATAGAGCTGCTTGGAGGATAAAGTGAGCCAGTTCAGTGCGGACGACAACATCAGGTATATAGTAAGGGCTCCGAAATTTAGCTGTGTATTGTTACTGCTACTGATCCTCTTTTCCCGGCCTTGTTAGTATTCGTCCCCATTCTCCACCTACCCTGCGAGTTCTCTGAGATCTGGGACCGGCCGGAGGAAATGCTTAGTGGTTCATCCTTCCCCTAGGACGCGTCCATTCCCTCCTGGGGCGCAGCCGCAGCCTCACCCTTGTGGGGCCACCTTCCAGTGGGGAGACACCCACCTCCAGCTGTGTTTAAGGCTGGGCCTGGTGAGCTCCAGGGCTTGTGGGAGCACAGAGGGGTGCTTGACCCCGCTCTGGGGGGTGGGGGTGCTCCTGGAGGAGGAGGAGCTAGGAAGGAGCTGGAGGTGGAAGGGAGGTGTCCTGGGCCGGGGGCAGCCTCTGCAAGGTGACGGGAGCTAGCACATGGCACTCGTGGGTTTGCTCTGGCTGGGTTGTGCTGGTCGGACAGAAAGTAGAGGGGTGGGCAGGCCTGCGTGGGCCTGGCCGAGTGGCAGTTTGGACTTGATCCCAGGGTGTGGACTCATACCCTCTCCCTGTTGGGAAGGACTCCAGGGGATGTCTGGTGCCGCCTCCCGAGCCTCGCACCACACCCACAGCCCAGGTGGAGCCGCCTGGCAGGCTGCCCTAGCCTGAGCCTGCCCAGACAGGGAAGAAGCCATCGCCTGCCACCACCCAGCTCCTTGCCATCCGCTGGGTCTGCGCACCCGTCCCCAGGGTGGATGAGCCCCCGTGATCCTCGGGGGTTAGCAAGTGCCTCCGCACAGGCACCTGACTCCCCCGGGGGGGGTGGCATCCCCGCACTTGAGGGCCAGCTCTGGCATCTCTCTCCAGGCCCCCGGCACAGGAGCTGTGGACCTACTCCTCGGGCCACCACGACGTGGGCACGTCCAGCAGGGTCCACTCATAGCAATTACAGTTACAGATAAGGAAACTGAGGGGGGTGGTGGGTGACGTCCTTGCTGAAGGTGACACAATAAGGAAATGGCAGAGCCCTGTCTGCTTCCGAATTGGATCAGAGTTTGTAGAAAGCGGGATAGAAGGTGGGGGTGGTGGGACGGGCTCCTTTTATAGAGAACTTACTGTACCTCCAAGCCCCGGGCCTGGTGCTTGTTTGCGTGTGACCCCATCTCAAGCACAACGGCCCATGAAAGGGGCCATGAGGTGCGGCCACCGCTTGTGTGGACTTTACTCTTGCCAGCCCGGCGGCGCACGCACGCTGTGTGCAAGTTCACACCTGTGATCCTCACGGCCGCCCTCGGAGGCGGAGACCGTTACCTCTTCCCTCCCGCGGAGAGGCTGCCCGGCTGCTCTGCGTGACTCGGCTGAGGATCGGTGGAGCTGGGCTTTGAACCCCGGGCGGCCTGCCTCTGCCCAGTCTCTGCTGCCCTTCAGAAGCAGAGACTGAGGGGACAGCACTCGGTGCCGGGGCTAGCTGCAGCGGGGGGGGGCCCTGGATTCCTTACCTGTGCTTCCCCACGGCCCTGCCAGGTGGAGCCTGCCGTTGTGTCCCCCCGCCCGTTTTATAGACGAGAAAATGGAGGCCCAGGGGGTCCAGGTTATCCAGCAGGTCGTTGGTTCTGTTGCGTCTGGGCTGCTCCTTATGACTGTGGACCCGGCCCACCCTCTCCTCTTCCTCCCACTCCCCTCGGTGTTGACGGTCATGTCAGTAAAGTGAGCCTCAGCCTGCTGGGGTCCCCACGAGGAGCTCCAAGCTGAGCACATGCTCCAAAGCTGGGACACTTATTTTAACGACACAGCTAAGATTTTTGTAAGAAATCCCAGCTGCTTGGGTTAACAGTGTTTACCAAACCTCAGGACAGCCCTGGGTGGGCAGCTCTCCTTGCCCAGTTGCGGGAGGCACAGGCTGCGGCCTGGAGGTTGATCACGGTCAGGGTCGCACCGCTAGCGCATGGAGGCCGGTGGTCTGGCTCCAGGTTCGTGGCGCCCAGGGCCAGGCCGAGCGAGCACAGCCACGGCGTCCCCTCTTCTGCCTGCTCCTCTGCCCCAGACCGGCTATGCCGGCGCATTGATGCCTCTTTTCTTCCTTCCTCTGCCCGCCCGCCTGCCTGCCCAGGTGGTGAAGGTGAAGCCCCACGACAAGGATGCCAAAATGAAGTACCAGGAGTGCAACAAGATCGTGAAGCAGAAAGCCTTTGAGCGGGCCATTGCAGGAGATGAGCACAAGCGCTCCGTGGTGGACTCGCTGGACATCGAGAGCATGAGTGAGTCGGGCCTGGGTGCCCTGCCACACCCAGCCCCGAACATTCCACATCCTTGCACGGGCCCTCTCCATTCCCCACGCACACTGGGGAGTGGTGGCGCGGGTGGCCTCTGGCCCCGGTCTGCTGTCTTTTGCTCCTCTTCCTGCGTTCCTGGGAACTCCACAGTCCCACGCTGGGGCTTGCGTTCCCCAGGTCAGGCCAGGTGGGTGAGCCCCTCCTACCCTCCGCCGGGGTCTAACTCCCTGCCCGCCTCTGTACCGCCCAGCCCACCCTTCCCGGGCCTCCCTGTGGGACTTGTCTAGGTCCTGCAGGCCCTCCGACGATTCAGTTATTCGTTCCACAGCTAATTACCGAGCACCTACTACGTGCCAAACCCTGTGCTAGGCACTGGGGATACAGCTGTGAATAAAACAATCCCTGCCCTCACCAAGCTGATGCCCTGGTAGGGAAAGAGATGATTAACAAGTCAACAAATGAGTTAACTGTGTTAAGTGCTGTAAAACCAAGTAGGCAGTGGGGAGAGAGGGTACTGGAAGAGGGGGGCCCACTGGACAGAGAGGAAAGCAGAGCCGGCCCGAACAGAAGGAGCGGGCAGGGAAAGGACCTGGCTGGGGAGTGGGACCTTCTCCCTCCATCTTCCTCTCACCCTGTGCCCGGGAGCCCCCCCCCCCACCATGATGGCTGTGGTCACTGACTCGCTCCTGCTCCCCATTCACACACCAGCCATTGAGGATGAGTACAGCGGTCCCAAGCTCGAGGATGGCAAAGTGACAATCACCTTCATGAAGGAGCTCATGCAGTGGTACAAGGAGCAGAAGAAACTGCACCGGAAATGCGCCTACCAGGTAACGCACCTGCCAGGTGCTGCACACACCTGGGACCTCCGCCACAAAGGGCAGGTTGAGGGGCAGGGCGGCCACGGCGGCCAACACTGTGGAGCCGGGAGCGTGCTGAGCGCAGTGCAGAGGAAGCCTTTATTTCTGATACTGCGTTTTCGTTTCTGGCATTTCCATCTCGTTATTTTTATTAATAGTTTTCATCTCCCTGCCCCATATGTTCATGCATGTTGTCTTTTCCACTAGATCTTTTACACATTTATCATAGATATTTTTAAAGTCTCTGGTAATTCCACCATCTGGGTCATCTCTGGGTCTGCTTCTGTTGTCTGTTCTTTGTGTGTCTCATCGTTTTTTATTGTCTGCCAGACATTTTGGGTAAAAGAACAGTAGGGACTGAGCTAAGTAAGAATTGTGCACAGACGATGGCAGCCCTGTCTTCCGTCAGGCCGCTGGTGTGAGGGGCCCTATCCGAGCGATCTGCAGTTGCACGCAGCTCTTGCTGGAGTTCACTCCTGGCTCGCACTGTTTTCAGACTGGAATCAGGACTCTCCCGTCAGCCCTGGCAGGATCCCAGGGATGTCTTTATGTTGCAAAGTCTCCAGCTTCTGGAACTGTGGGAGCACTCTCTGATTTTCAGCCCCACGGCCAGATTTTTGGGCTGCTGGGGGAGCTCTGTGCTCTCCAGCGTTGCCCCCACTCTTGTGCCTCAGGAGGCTCCCCCCTCACACGCACACCATGCTGCCTCACACCTCACTTTCTGTGACGGCGGCGTGAGCAGGTTGGCAGGTGAGAGCAGAAGCGTTCGGTGGCGGGGGCTGCTCCGGGCTCTCCGCGTCACCAGCCCGCACACGGCCCGAGCGCTCTGCTGGCTGCCCTCACTCTGGGCCTCGCGGAGCCTCTCGGCCTCCTGCCCTCCTGCCACGCTGCTGGGAGGTGCCAAGGAAGGGCTTGTTGCTGTTACAGTTGATGCATTTAGGTTTCTTTGTGAACACCCTCGGCTCTCAGATGGTTTTCATGAGATTGGTTGGATTTTGTGGGTTTGGGGTTTGTTGTCATTAGGGCAAGAGTGACAGTCTTTTGTAACCTTCTCCATTCTGACCAGAGGTGGACATCTACGTTTTTTTGATACTTTGGGTCCCCCCCCAACTTTTTATTTTGAAAACTGTCAAACAGAAACATGGAAGAACAGTACTGTTCTGATATCCAAGGGCTGATATCCATGCCCCCTTCACCCAGATGTGCCCGTTGTTAACATTTTGACACATTTACCTTAGCTTTCTACACACGTGTGTGCATGCACACTCACTGCGGTCTTTCTTTCCTCGTTTCTTGTCCTGAACCAGAAAGAAGTTGCATCATAACCTGTATCTCCTAAAAGCAGGACGTTGTCCTGCGACTACAGTTCAGGTGTCTCCCCTTAGAAATTAATACTGCCTGGGGCGCCTGGGTGGCTCAGTAGTTAAGCGTCTGCCTTCGGCTCAGGTCATGGTCCCGGGATCCTGGGATCGAGCCCCACGTCGGCTCAGGTCATGATCCCAGGGTCCTGGGATCGAGCCCCGCATCGGGCTCCCTGCTCAGCAGGGAACCTGCTTCTCCCTCTCCGACTCCCGCTGCTTGTGTTCCCTCTCTCGCTGTGTCTCTCTCTGTCAAATAAATAAAATCTTTAAAAAAAAAAAAAATTAAAACTGCCTAATGCAAACAGTCCGCAGTCCATCCACAAAATCTGGAAACACTGTCAAATATACATGACAACGTCAAAGTCATTTTTAGTCTTTCCTTAGCAAAAACTAGTATTGTCTGCATTTCCAGACAAATACTTTAATTTCCCTCGGTTCTCCCAAAAATGTCCTTTTTAGCTATTTCGTTGGTTTTGTTTTTTATGGGTGTGTGTTTGTTTTTAATCCAGAATCCATTGAAAGAGCAAATGTTGCATTTTTATCTTCTTTCATCTAACAGTCTCGTGCCCTTTTGGGGAGACGCTTTCATGACACATGTAGACATGTCCCGGCCAGTTGGTTAGAAAATGTTCCACATCTGGATTCGTCCATGTTTCTTCATGTTGCTGATTATATTAAGGGGAACCCAGAATCTCCGTTTTCATGTGAAATATCCTGATGTTGAAATGCCACAGAGGCCGCTGGGGCCACCAGCTTGAGGGCCGCCTGTGGCTCCTGCCAGCGCTCACTTGTCCAGCCTCCCCTGCCCATTCCTCTCCCCTCCCGGCCTCTCCCTCGCCCTCCACGCAGCAGTATCTCCCGGTTAGCCCAGGCTCCCCAGGGCCCGGGATGGGCGGCAGGCCCTCCTTCCGGCCACACTCACAGCCTGCCCTGCCTTCCAGATCCTGGTACAGGTCAAAGAGGCCCTCTCCAAGCTGAGCACGCTCGTGGAGACCACGCTCAAAGAGGTGCGCGCCATGGGGCAGTGTGCGGACGGGCCAGGGGTGGGGGGCTCCCCGGCTGGGGAGGGGCTGTGGAGCTCAGAAACTCACAGACCCCCCTGGCTTGGTCTGCCTTTCCTCCCCCCCGCCCCCCGCCACTCCGAACCTCTCCCCCGATGTCCCTCCCCTCTCCTGGCCTCCTGATCTCTGTCCCACCCTCTTCATTTCTGTGTCCCCTGCCTGTGTCTTTTGCATGCTTCTTCTCGGTCTGCCGTGACCTCTTGCCCCTCCCCTCACCTCTGCCCCCTCCCCACGTCTCTCTCTGGGCCCCTCCCTCTCCGGTGGCCTCTTTTCTTCCAGACAGAGAAGATTACAGTGTGTGGGGACACCCATGGCCAGTTCTATGACCTTCTCAACATATTTGAGCTCAATGGTTTACCCTCAGAGACCAACCCCTATGTATCCTTCCGCAGAAGAGCACACCCTACCTGTTCCGGTACCCTACCGGGCTTTGAGAGATGAGCCTCCACCGGCTGGCAGGGCATGCGCCCGCAAAGGGAAAAGCCGGAGTGGTGGCTCGGGCACGGGGGTGTGGGTGGAGTGGCCGGCCGGCACCAGGTGGGCCAGGGCCCGTCCCCGCATGCCGTGTGACCTGGGCAGGTGGCCCGGTCCCTCTGGGCCCCAGCCCCTCTTCATCTTCAGAGGAAGCTGCTACAAGAGCGCACGTGTAACAGCACCAGGCACGGCCACTTCGAGCTGTGGGACCATGGCACGACCTCTTCTCTCGGGCCTCAGGTTCCTCGTTTGCAAAATGGGCGTTGTAGGGTCTGCTTCATGGGATTGTTGAGAGGGTTGTGAAGAGCCGAGCGGCCCACAGTCAGAGCTGTATAAGTATTTGCTGAGGTTACGACCGTTGCTTGGTAAATGGCCACCGTGTGGGGCCACCAGGCCTGTGCAGTATTGGGGGGGAGGGTCTGTGTTCTGGTGCCCCTGTGGCTTTAGGGCTTGTGTTTGGCGGGGGGAGCAAAGCAAGCTGACCGCCCCACGTCCCCCTCCACCACCCGTTTCCCTGAGAAACAGGTGAGGTTGAGGACGTCAGCACTGTCCTGCTGAGCCTCCGAGAGGCCCCGCTGCCTGGCCAGAGCCAAACAGCAAGGACAGGCAGCGGCACAGACCTGCAGCCCTGCTGGCACCCCCACTCCTAGGGAGGGAATGGCAGGAGCTGTGGGACATGGGGAGGCTGAGGAAGAAGGCAGTGCCCGCCCCCCTCGTTTTCCTTAGCAGAGCAGATATTTAATGGCGACTTCGTGGACCGTGGCTCCTTCTCAGTAGAAGTGATCCTCACCCTGTTTGGCTTTAAGCTCCTGTACCCAGATCATTTTCACCTACTTCGAGGTAAGCTGGGCAGCAGCAGGCTCTGGGGTCAGTGTGGCCTTGTGCAGGATGAGCTCGCCAGGGAACGAGGGCCCCCTCCGGGGGGGAGGAGACCTGTCCATGGAGAGATGAGCAGGAGGGAGTGAGGGCAGTGGGCTGGGTTGGGGGTTCCGGGGGGCCTGAGTGCCAGGTTCGTGGCCAGGTTCAGGGGGTTCATGCAGCAGCGCTCGGCACATGGTAGGTGTTTGGGAACCACCTGTTGTGGGCTTCCCTGTAGGAGGTGGTGAAGAGCTGGCTGCAGCAGACATGGGGGCCTAGACAGCTTCCTTGTACCCCCCTCAAGCCCCAGGAGCCCTGGGAGGGAAGAATGAGGTTGCGTGGGGGACGCTGGAGGCACAGCCTGGGGCCGGCCCACGTTAGGTGTTCTGTAGTAGGCCCGTTGTTTTGTTAAGACTTGCCCCCTCCTTGGTCCTTCTAGCCTGGAATGCATGTCCCTTCTCCAAACAGGAGCCCAAGGCCCACAGGGGCAAAGGACACAGCCGTGGTCACTCGGGGCTGGACCAGGCCTGCGCCTTGTGGCCTCACACCCAACGTGTGCCCCTCAAGACTGTTTTTCCCTCCAGAAAAGGGACTGAGAACAGTGTCTGCACCTCCTTGGGTTTCGCTGAGGGGCCAACCAGCTGATGTGTGAATGTTGTTGGCTTGGGGCCGCCGGGCAGTCCTCCCCAGGCCCCTGGACGTGGGCCCCAGGGGGCGCCCAGGCAGGGGGTGCTGAGGCTTCTCTTCATCCTGCTGCTGGCCAGGCAACCACGAGACGGACAACATGAACCAGATCTATGGCTTCGAGGGCGAGGTGAAGGCCAAATACACAGCCCAGATGTACGAGCTCTTCAGTGAGGTGTTCGAGTGGCTCCCGCTGGCCCAGTGTATCAACGGCAAAGTGCTGGTGAGGGCGGCGGCAGGACCGCGGGCCCCTCTGCACCCCCGGGGGGCCGCATGCGGGCACACGTGCTGGGGAAGCAAGTCGGAGGGTTGGGGTGTGGCCGGCGCCTCCACCCACACCGCTGTTTCCCCTCTCCCCCCACCCCCCGCGCCCCAGATCATGCACGGGGGCTTATTCAGTGAGGACGGCGTCACCCTGGACGATATCAGGAAGATCGAGCGGAACCGGCAGCCCCCAGATTCAGGTGACAAGGGCAGGCCGGGTGGCAGCCCCTTCCCTCGCGGGGCTGCAGCATCTCCAGTGGAGAGGGGTGGCCCTGCGCCGGGTGGGCTTCGCGCCCTTGGCAAAGATGGCAAGGCTGAGCCTCCGTGTCCTCACCTGTAACTCGGGTTGGCGCACCCCCCTCCCGGGGCCGTGCTGGCGAGGGAGCGTTCGTGTTCACCACGGGGAGCACGCATCGATCACTTATTTGTGAGTTTGGCCGCTGAGCCCGGAGAGTGACGTATCAGGGCTCCTCCTGGAGCCGTGAGCGCAGACGGAGAGCGCGCACACGTGTGCACACGCACGCACAGCTGTGGGAAGTGTGGCATGGGGCCCGGATCTGGTGGGTGGGTGCCCTCTCTGGGGACACCGCATTAGAACTGATGGGGAAGCAGGCACCTGCCACCCAGAAGAACGTCCTTGGCCAGCAAGCACAAGGGGGTCCCACGTCGGGTGAGCTTCACTGGTGGGAGGAACAGCTAGCAGGCCAGTGGTTTGGGGGTGAGCAGGGAAGGGGTGGGTGGGGCCCGACCCTGCAGAGCCTCACACACCTGGGTGAAGAGCATGGGCTTGGTTCCTAGGGCAGTGGGAGCCACAGCAGGCTTTGAGCAGCAGAGGGGTGTGATCTGAACTGCACTGTTAAAAGTTCCTCCCATTGTGGGGCCAGAATATGTTGAACGGGTCTAGGGGGGAGGTCACGGAGCTCAGAACCCCACTTCACGGGCCCCTGCTCAGGGATGCCCTGCCCAGCCCCCACCCCAGCTGTGCTCTGGGGTGGGCCAGTCCCTGACGTCCCCTCTCCTCCCCCCCTCCCCAGGTCCCATGTGCGACCTGCTCTGGTCAGACCCACAGCCGCAGGTCAGTGTGCCCAGGGCTGTGGCCGGCAGGTGTGGGCTGGGGGTAGAGAGGGGTGGGGCGGTCAGCACCCTGAGCTCCCTGTCTCCCCAGAACGGACGCTCGGTCAGCAAGCGGGGCGTGAGCTGCCAGTTTGGCCCTGATGTCACCAAGGCTTTCCTGGAGGAGAACCACCTGGACTACATCATCCGCAGCCACGAAGTCAAGGCTGAGGGCTACGAGGTGGCACACGGCGGCCGCTGTGTCACCGTTTTCTCCGCCCCCAACTACTGGTGGGTGCCGCCTCCCCCACTGGTCTGGGCTTCTCTTTCCCACCCACTGTACTTTGTGCTGTGGATTTTTTTTTTTTTTAACTTTATGATCAGAAAATGTCAAAGACAGGCAGGCGTACGTAAAATAGTATAAGGAACGCCCACGTGGCCATCACTCAGGTTCAGCAGTTCCCAACTCCCCAGGCTCTTTTAAAGCAAACCCCAGTCCTCCCCTCTTTCATGCGCTGACATCCCCGTACGTGTCTGGAAGAAAGAACTCTGCTTTTCTCTACGCAAGCAGAACACCACTGTCACGCTGTCAGGTGTCAGAAGAGGTCACCTGAACCCAGCGCTCTCTTTCCTCATGTCTCTCACAAATGTCTTTCAGTTTGATGTCTTCCAAGTAGGACCCGAACAAGGGCCACACTCTCAGTCTCCTTGTCTTCCATTTCCCTATCCCCCCTCCCCTGCCGCTTGCCGGGTTTTGGTTGAAGAAACCAGGCCGCTCGTCCTGCAGTTGCCTGTGCTCTGGATCAGACCACCCATATCCTCCAGGTGCTGGGCACCACGTTCCTCTGTCCCCCATGTTTCCTGGTGCTGAGGGGCAGGGTGTGCTCAGGTCAGAGTTCAGGTTTTGGCAAGAGCCCTGCCTCCATGGGGCTGTGTGTGCCTCCTGCCTTTCTTGGTCGGCCTCTTTCTCACTTCTGTGTCTCTCTGTCCACCTGTGTCTGTGACTTTCTCCCTCTTCCGGCTCTCAGCTTCTCCGTCCCTCTGTTTCTGTCAGAGTCTCTGATGGGTTCTGTCCGTCTGGCTCTCCCTCTTCTCTCGGACTTTCTGCCATCCAGCCTCCTTGGACCTTCCTCTCTACACCGCTCCCCCCAGCCCCTCTTTGTGTTTCCCCCTGCCCCACCCGTGACCGGCTCCTCTGCCCCTGTCCCCACAGTGACCAGATGGGGAATAAAGCCTCCTACATCCACCTCCGGGGCTCCGACCTGCGGCCCCAGTTCCACCAGTTCACAGCAGTGGTGAGTCACCTGCGCAGCCCCCTGCTCTCCCTGGCCTGGGTCTGGGGAGGACCAGGCTGAGCGGCCTAGTCAAGGGCAGGGCACAGTGCCCAACAGCTCTTGCGGGGAGGGCTGCTCTCTGCATCTGGTGCTGTGAAGCTGCCCCATTTCTGTCTCCCCCTGTGTTCTCGTTCCCCAGCCTCATCCCGACGTCAAGCCCATGGCCTACGCCAGCACGCTGCTGCAGTTAGGGATGATGTGAGGCCCGCGCGTCCCAGGGCCTGCTCCCCATGTGACCCCAGGCCCGGCCCAGGGCAACGTTGGACCCCCTTTTACTTTGTAAAGTTTGTATTTATTCCCCTTTAGGTTTGCAGAGGGGGTGGGGAGCCGACCAGAGGGTCCGCTCCCTGGAGAAAGAGAAAGGAGGAGGTAGAGAGGCTGGGGTTGGGGCCCCCCCGGGCATTGCGGAGGGAGGCCACAGGGGGTGGGGTGGGCGGGGCCCAGAGGCGTCCCCGTCTCCCTCATTTGCATGGCCCCATCCCCCTGAAGCAATAGGGCCCCGCCATAGGAAGACCCCGGAAGGAGGGTCATCAGGGAGGCCTCACCTGCATCCCCCGCCTCCTTGCGGCCCCGAGATGGGGCGAGGCTGGGGCTCACCCCCTTCCCCAGCTATTTTATGTCTGTAATTAAATATGTTAAAATAAAGTCGTTATTGTAAGTCAGCTGGTCTCAGATGGTGGAGCTGCTGGGATTGGGATGACTACAGCGTCCAGAGGGTAGGGGGCTCCACAAAGCCCCACACCCCTCCTCTTCCATCTCACCGGGGCTGGATTGGCTTTACCACCGGGCTCGGAGCTCTGGAGGGAGAAGCCCCAGCAGCCCCAGGGCGCACACCGGGAAGCAAGGTGCGGGCTGGGCCGGGGCGGCCGGGCCAGAGCGGAAGCTGGAAAGACTCGTCCTTCCCTCTCACTCAGTGAGTGGCAGCAGGCACTCACCGAGGCTGCCGCGTACCCTCAGTGGCTCACAGTGTCCGCCGGACCGACCCCACACTGGCTCTCGCGGCACCCAACGAAGCAGACATGTCCCCCGCCAAGGAAGACCAGAGGCATTTTCTACCGCTCGTCTTTCATTCTCCATCAGGGATTAATATCGAATCCTGTCTAGGCTGCTCTGCCTGCCCGTGGCCCTGCGGAGACATTCCTGTTTTCAGGTTTGAGCTTCTCCAGACCTATCTTTTTCCGGGGAGATGTTGTCTACGGGCAGGTGACAGCAGTAGGATGGGGGGAGTCCTGTGAGCACTTTGAGCCCGTGGGTTGCCTCCCCGGGACAGAAATGAGATGGCGGCCCTCGTTCTGCTGTGGCATCCCGAGAGGCTCTGCAGTAGGGTCCTTTCTCAAGCCGGTGAGCAGCGTGGTGTGTGAACCTCCGTCCTGGGGGACGTGGCCTGGGGGTTAGAGTATCCTGAGGAGGACAGGCACGGATCCCAATGTGCCGAGTCCATTTCCTTCCCGTGGGAAGGACGTGTCCTGAGGAGGCCTTCAGCCCTGCACGTACGTGCACCCGGCCTGGTGAGAGGCCGCCGTCTCCGTAGGCACGCTGGGGATCGTGGCTCTGAGAGCTGCGCTCAGGAGTCCCCAGGCCACCCCTCCTGTTTAATCACTTGCTAGAAGGACTCACAGGACTCAGCAAAGCTGTGATGGTTCCAGCTTATTACAGCAGAAAGAGATGGAAGTAAGCAGAGACAAGGGGCATGTAGCAAGGAGTTCAGGGCAGGCTGGAGCTCCCAGGTGTCCCCTACACGGTGGAGTCACACGCACTGATTTCTCCCAGCACACACCGAAGAAGCGCACTCAAGCCTTGGTGTCCAGGGTCTTTACTGGGCTTGGTCACTTTGCCTTGACCACACACTGACCTTGGTCTCCAGAGACACAAGCTGATGTCATATGACCCAGGGTCCCCAGCATAAACCACCTTGAGTGACACAGGGCGCTAGGTAAACAAAGACCCTCATCAGGGAGGACATTCCCAAGGCTTCGAGGTCCCCTCCCAGGGGCTGGGCAAGGGCCAGAGTCCTTTACTTAACTGCACGGCTGCACAGCAAACTGCTTACTGGCTTCAGGTGCCTACGTATCTGTCTCAGTTCTGTGTGTTGACTGGGCTTGGCCATGTGGTTCCCATTTGAGGTCTTTGGCATTTGCGGTCAGGAGACATCTGGGGCCGGAGTCATCTGGACACTAGAAGACTAGCCTAGCTCGACATCCACGTGGCTCATTCCAACGCCTGGCAGTTGGTGCAGGCCGCTGGCTGGGAATGGTGCCTGGAGCATCCACACACGGCCTCCTGTGGCTTGGGCTTCTTCCTGGCGGGGTAGCCGGGTTCCCTGGGGCGGGGGTGGGGGGGCGCCACTTGCACACCCAGGTGGGAGCCCACAAGTCTCCATGACCTGATCTTGGAAGTCCCACTGCCACCACATTGTGCCTGTCGAGCAAGTCAGTAAGACCACCCCAGATTCAGTGGGGCAGGGAAATAGAAATAGAAATAAATACAGTTATTTGTACAAATGTCTGACTCAAAGTAGTTTTGGGTTGAGCTCACAATGCCAGAATTAACTTTAAGCCCAGAGATGCAGTTTTTCCTATAGAAACTAGAGGCCCAGAGCTAGCATTTAATTGGTCAGCTGCTGGGCTTTATGTGTTAAGGATGACTCGATTCCAGATTGTATATTACTGGCATTCTTCATAAAATCCTGATTGGTTTGTTTTTTGACTTTTTATTTGGGAACAATCTTTTAACTGCACAAAAAGCTGCAAGAGAAATGCAAAGAACACTCGTATACCCTTTACCTAGCTTCACCTATTATGAACAAACCGTTTTGTTCCGTTTGCTTGACACTGTGTGTGTGTGTGTGTGCACACGCACGCACAAGTGTTTCCTGAGCCACTTGGGAGACCGTTGCCTAGCATGGGTCATGGCCCTTTACCCCTGTGTCCTTCAGTGTGTTTTTCCTACAAGTCAGGGTCCTCTGACATAACCACACTCCACCCACCCGCTAGGAAAGCCTCACGGTGCTAGCATGTCTGTATTTACGTATCCGTCTGTGTCAGTGGACCCAGGCGTGCCCTGTGTCACACTTAGTCATCCGCCCTGTTCTGCTTCGGTCTGGAACGTTTCCTCAGCCTCTGTCTTTTATGACATTGACATTTTTGACGAATACGATCCTTCCCCCCTTTATTTTTTTTATTATTATTATTTTAAAGATTTTATTTATTTGACAGAGCGAGAGAGCACAAGCAGGGGGAACAGTAGTGGGAGAGGGAGAAGCAGGCTCCCCGCCAAGCAGGGAGCCCGATGCGGGGCTCGATCCCAGAACCCTGGGATCATGACCTGAGCTGAAGGCAGACGCCCAACCATCTGAACCACCCAGGCGCCCCTCCTTCCCCCTTTAAAGAACTGTTTATTTGGGGTTGGTCTGGTGTCTCTTCATGAGATTCGGGTTGGGGACCTCTAGCTGGAACAGCACGTAAGGGATGTACTGGAAGACCCTGTGTTTGGGAAATAAGCAGCAAAGAATTTCCTCCCAGGCTTTCTCCCCCCCCCCCTTTTTTTAATTGTGGTAAAAATGTACTTATGTTCTGTGTAAGTCTTAACCATATTTCAGTCTATGTGCCAGTCCTTTCTCCTTAGACTTGGCTTGGGCTGCATTGGCCAGGCAAAAGTTTATTTTGATGAGGTCAAATGTATTGGTTTTTCTTTCACGGTCTCTGCATTGTGAGTCTGGGTCAGAACTTTCTCTACACCCAGGTTTCACAGGAATCTCGACAGGTATTCTAACATTTGTACAATTTCGTGCTTTACATCTGGATCTCGGGTCTGTTTGGAGTTTATTCTGGTACGTTGGGGTGTTCTCTTTCCCTGAGTGGCTACTAGAGGAATTTTTTAAATGAAAAGACAACCCACTTCAGGAGATGCTGTGAGGGATGTGGGAAGGTCTGGTGATCAACATCTTGGTAACATTTACTGTCTTAACAAAAAAAGGAAAGAAAATCAGGAGTTATACCCACAAGCACTAAAACCGTGAACATCAGCGTGACGAGGGTGGGGGGTGGAGCAGGAGGGACCGAGGAGGAGAGGGACTCGTTAGGGGAAGGTCTCAATCTGTCCATAAGTTTTAAAGGAATCAGTAGGAACAGATCTATATGAGCATAGGTCTGAATGAGGTTCAAGGCAGTTAGTTGAACAACCACAGAAACAACCAATGTCTAAATTCTAGAAGGGAGTTTGGCCAAGAGATGTCCGTGAAAACAGGAAATTAAGAAGCAGGGCTGCAGATGCTGGGATGGGGGACCCCACCCTGGTTAGAGTTTAGGTCAGGGTCACCAAGCTGGGGACGTGGGAGGTGCACAGGGGTGGCGGAGCAGGGAGACGCTGAGGTCAGGTGTAGACACCGTGATGCATGGTCAGGTCAGGCCACTGGAAGGTCTTGGGGTCTGAGCAGGAGCAAATACGGGGGTCCCTGGAGTCTGTGCATGAATGAGGGGCCCCTAAGATACCTCCCTACGTGAGAAGGGCCTGCTGGAGCTGGGGTTGGCTGCAGTGGGGAAGCTGGAGAACCAGGAGGGGTCTCAGGAGTCTCCCACCCCCGCCGGCTGCAATGGACCCAGGCAGCTGCCCCACTGGACAGAGCCGAGACTTGGGAGGGAGCCGGACCTGGGGGTCTCTGGGGTCACAACATGTTGCCGCATCTTACAAATGAGGAGACGGGCACAGAGGCAGTCAGCCACCTGCCTGGGAACACAGCGAGGAGGTGGGTCCTCACCCGGGAAATGAAAACCTTTGATGCAAACGCTAAAAGCAGAACATCTGAGGGGAAAGCTTTTGACCCTTTCAGCAAACAAAAGAGACAGACGTAATTTACAGTGAAGTCCCTCGGTAAAAGGGGTCATTTTTTCCCGATGCACCTGATTTGCCCTAATCCTCATGATCTGTACAGGATACATGTATTTCTAACTGCTGTAATTTGGTTCCAACTACCAGTTTTAACAAAGCCTGGATCAATGTATTCGGGGCTTACACTTCTCTATTTCCCCTTCTTTCTGGGCCTCAGTCTTCCTGTCAGGAAGGCAGGGGTGTTTAAAGGAGTTTTGTGGGGGAGGGCTCTTTCTCACAGGTCCCCCATGTGAGGCAGTTTCTCTCTGGAGCCTGAAGCTGGATCCCCAGATGGCAGGGTGCACGCTCCCCCCCTTTCCTTCCTTACTGGCCCTGCCCTCCCTCACTCAGCCCTTTCTAGCTCCCTCCTCGTTCCCAGGCTCCAAAACCCTGATTCTAAAATAGTTACCGGAATGTGAAGAGGAGGGAGGTGGGAGGTGGGCACCGGACCGCTGTAACGCGCAAAGGCAAACAGGATTTAAACAAGAAAGGAAAAAGCGAGAACCCTGCAGACAGTCTGGGAGCAGGATTTGTTTCTACATTTTGGGGCACAAAATGGTTATTATCCAGAAGCCGGGAACGAGCAGTCTTGCTGGGGGCATTGAAGCGATTACAGGACGTTTGGGATTTTCCAGAAAACCTTGAGAGTTCAGCTGCGGAGCGTTTTTGGGGGGAGACTGCCTCTGACTTCGGCGGCGGCACCCCACACTCAGCCCGGGCTGGCTCTGGTATTTCATCGGGGCTTCCTCAACACCTGGATTTTGTCTGTCTGTCTGTCTGTGCCAGACATCTGCCTCCCCTGACAGCTACATGGGTGCGTATCCACAGCCACCGCCGCGTCTCAACTGGATCTGGATCCGCAGTGATCCCCCTGCCACCTTCCAGACCCATCTGTGTTCCTCTCTTAGGGCTGCCCTAACGGATCCCCACAAGCTGGGTGGCATAAAGCAACAGAAATTATTTTTTTTCCTTTGCTCCCAATGCTGGAGGCCAGAGGTTCGAAATAAAAATGTTAGCAGGGCCACGCTCCATCCCAGGGCTCTAGGGGACCATCTTGCTTGCCTCTCCCAGCTCCTGGGGGCTCCTGGCATTTCGTGGCTCCCACCTCCGCCTCTGTCTTTGCTCCCTCTTCTCTCTCTCATGATGGCGCTTGTCATTAGATTTAGCCCCCACTCGGATAATCCAGGATGATCTCATCTCGAGACCTTTATCACATTTGCAAAGACCTTTATTCCATATGAGGTCCCCAGTGATAGGTTCCAGGGGTTGGGTTATGATGTGGACATTTTTTTTTTAATTTTTTAAAAGATTTTATTATTTATTTGAGAGAGAGAGGGATAGAGCACAAGCAGGGGGAGCAGCAGAGAGAGAGAGGGAGAAGCAGGCTCTCCGCTGAGCAGGGAGCCCGATGCGGGGCTCACTCCCAGGACCCTGGGACCATGACCTGAGCCGAAGGCAGACGGTTAACCGACTGAGCCACCCAGGTGCCCCGATGTGTACATATTTTGAGGGGTCGTCCTTCACCCCACTATACTATCTATGCCTCTTTCTGTCTACAGTTGCGTCTACATCCTTACCTGTATCCGCATATATATCTACGCTGTATCTATATTTTTTTTAAAAGATTTTATTTATTTGACAGAGAGCGAGAGAGGGAACACAAGCAGGGGGAGTGGGAGAGGGAGAAGCAGGCTCCCGCAGAGCAGGGAGCCCGATGCAGGGCTCGATCCCAGGACTCTGGGATCGTGCCCTGAGCCGAAGGCCCATGCTTAACGACTGAGCCACCCAGGCGCCCTATATCCATATTTCTAACCACATTCTTATCTCTGCGCATATCCCTGTCTTTGTATCCCTATATCTATGTAACCAAGATTATAAGTATGTGATCAACTTACAATAGGAATTATCTTATTTTTGGTGGAAGAATCCTAGCTGGTTTTTCCTGTGTATGATTTTGTATTTATCTAAATCCTTTCAAAGAGCATAGATTAGTTTTGTAATTAAAAAAAAAGAAGAAATCTAGGGATGACTGGTGGCTCTGTCAGTTAAGCGTCTGCCTTCGGCTCAGGTCATGATCCCAGATCCAGCCCTGCATCCGGCTCTTTCCTCGGACGGGAGCCTGCTTCTCCCTCTCCCTCTGCCGCTCCCTCTGCTTGTGCTCTTTCTCTCTGTCAAATAAATAAATAAAAGCCTTAAAAAAAATTTTAAAAGTATGCAGAAAAAAAATCTGATTAGAGGCCGCCATGGGAATGAGAGATCACGGACTCCCAGGTGAATGGAACCAACAGGAGACTTTTGAAACAAATCCACCTTTTGTTGTTGTTGTTGTTGTTCATAATTATCCTTTGGTTGCTAGCTGTCTGGTTGAAGAAGGAAACGGAGTGGTTCACGGCAGATCCCGTTCCAGCTTTTCATCAGAGCGACCTGACCGCAGCGGCCCACAGTCCGAACTCTTAGTTATCTCTACAGATTCCGATTCAAGCCAACCTCTTCCCACAGTTTATCATACTATCTAGAAAACACCTTGCCCAGTGCAGATGCCCTAGAAAACACAGAAAGACGCCGTGCCCATCTGCCTGCCGAGGTTGCTGCGGAGTCCTCCCTGGCCCGTATGTACGTGCATGTCACTCCTCCCACCACTAGGGGCAGCCTACTTCCCCGCCCTTGACGCCGGGAGGGCCTTGTGACTCGTTTTGACCAAAAGAATACTGCCCGTGATGCTGTTTCAACTTAGGCATCACCAGGCCTGCCTGGCCTCTCGCTCCCACCAATGATCTCTTGGAAACCAGCTGCCGTTTTGCAGGGCAGCTCGGGCTTCACTGCCGAATAGGTGGAGGGAGAGAGGCCACGTGGCGGGGAACCAACCCAGGCGTCCTGGCCCCCAGCCCCAGCTGACTGCAGCCACAGGTGAGACCAACCAAAGAACCACCCAGTGAACCCAAGTGCAATGGGGTAATAATTGGATAACGTAAATGTGATGATCATGATCCTTGCTGTCTGAAGCCCAAAGCTCTGGCTGGTGGTTCCACAACAGGACAGAGTTGACGCTGATGAACCCCCCCCCCCCCCATCCATCCCTGCCCCAGCCCGGAGAGGGTCGCTGCTAACATTTCTTTCTTTTTTTTTTTTTTTTAAGATTTTATTTATTTATTCATGAGAGATAGAGAGAGAGAGGCAGAGGCAGAGGGAGAAGCAGGCTCCCCGCGGAGCAGGGAGCCTGATGCGGGACTCGATCCCAGGACTCCAGGATCATGACCTGAGCCGAAGGCAGTCGCTTAACCGACTGAGCCACCCAGGCGTCCCGCTGCTAACATTTCGATGTAGGTCCTTCCAGATTTCTTTCCCCTGTGCTCATACATGTAACTAAAAAATTAGCAATAGGAATATGTGGAATCTACATAAATAAGCATCTTGGCATTATTTTTGTGTATCAGGAAAACTGTCCAAAGTGACTTTATTAATAGTTAAACTGTAGCGGGAAGAATTATGGCAAAGTTCTCCTCTTGGCTGCCAGGAACGATGCTGAGCTTTTCATAGCTATGAAAATCAAGCCCACATTCACGAGCTTAACACGTTTGTGCTGAGTTGCTTTAATACTTGGTCCTCAAGGTCCACTGGGCAGGAGCAGCTCTCTTTTGAGCACCTCCCCAATATCAGGGGGAAAAAAAGTATCCAGTCCCTAAATACGGAAAGAAACCAGCAAAATCGCAGGTAGCTAACGCCTCTTTCAATGTCTGACAGTGAGTCAAGTTGAGTAACCATTAAATAAGCCTACATGTCTCTACATTTGAAAACAATTTAGGTTAGCTTTGTCTCAGTTCACAAGAATTCTTGAGAAGGCAGGATGAGTGCAGAGAAAACACAGCCACGTTTAAATTAAAACGCTGCTGTGGGGGCGCCTGGGTGGCTCAGTGTTAAGCGTCTGCCTTTGGCTCAGGTCATGATCCCAACGTCCTAGGATTGAGCCCCGCTTCTGGCTCCCTGCTCAGCGGGAAGCCTGCTTCTCCCTCCCTTTCTGCCCCTCCTCCTGCTCATGCTCACTCTCAAATAAATAAATAAACCCTTTAAAAAATAAAACTTAAAAAAGAAACGCTGCTGTGGAAAACAGTCTGGCAGTTCCCCAAGAGGTAAAACAGAGTTACCACATGGGACAGGCTGAATTGCGTCCCCTCCAAGTTCATACGTTGAAATCCTAACCCCCCAGTACCTCCGAATATGAGGGAATGGGAACAGTAAGAGGTGGTTAAATGACATCACTAGGGTGGGTCCTCATCCAGTATGACTGGTGTCCTAATAACGAGATTAGGACACAGACACACAGAGGGAAGGCCATGTGAGGACAGCGAGAGAAGATGGCCATCAGCAAGACAAGGAGAGAGGCCTCAGAAGAAGTCACCTCCACCCCAAATCTCAGACTTGTAGCCTCCAGAATTATGAGAAAATGTGTTTCGGTTGTCGAAGCCACCCAGTCTGTGGTAAGCTTTGTGATGGCAGCCTGAGCAGACTAATACCCCCTATGACCCAGCAGTCCTGTCCTAGAGCTCTACCCGAGAGAAATGAAAACATCTGTCCACATAAAAACCTGTCCATGAATGTTCATCGCAGCATTGTTCGTAATAGTCAAAAAGCAGAAACAACCCAAATGTACATTGACCGATGAATGGATAGCCCAAGTGTGGTAGATCCAGGAAATGGAGTATTATTTGGTCATATAAAGAAACGAAGCACTAACATGCGCTACAACATGGATGAACCTTCAAAACATTACGCTAAGTCGGGGCGCCTGGGTGGCTCAGTCAGTTGAGCACCTAACTCTTGATTTCAGCTCAGGTTATGGTCTCAGGGTCGTGGAATCAAGCCCCTCATTGGGCTCCGCACTCAGCGGGGAGTCTGCTTGAGATTCTCTCTCTCTCTCTCCTTCTCTCCCTCTGCCCCTCTCTGTCCTTGCATTCTCTCTTTCTCTAAAATAAATAAAAATCTTTAAAGAAAACATTATGTTAAGTCAAGAAGTTAGTCACAAAAGACCACATATTCTATGATTCTGTTTATAAGCGCTGTCCAGAATAGAGAAATCCATAGAGACAGGAAGCAGATAAGTGCCTGTCGGGAGCTGAGAGGGAAGTGGGGGAGAGAAAGGTGGGGACTGGCTGCTAATGAGTATACAGTTTCTTCTGGGGGTCATGAAAACGTTAAAAAAAATTGTGGTGATGTTGCACGACTCCGTGAATGTACTCAAAGCCACTGAACTGTACTCTTTAAATGGGTGAATTGCATGGTATGTGAATTATATCTCAATAAAGCCATCACCCCCAGAAAAAAGAAGGAAGGGAGGGAGGGAGGAAGGAAAAAGGAAAACAAGAAAAAATAATAATAAAAGACAAAGTTAGCTGTGGTCAAGACACAGCTGTAAGTGTCCTGATAAGAAATCAACTTTGAGATGTGCTTGTTAAGGGCAAAATACAAGGAGTAGAAAGATGTGTGGAATGCGATGCCATTCGTATGGCAGAAAGAATATATCACATTGTGCATGTGTGTGTACATGTGTGTACCCCTCTGGAAGGACACACAAGACAGCTGGAGGGTTCCCCTGCTCCCCTGCTCAGGTCGAGCCTGCCCCAGCCCACCCTCACCCCCTTTCCTTGACCTTGGCTTAATCATTTCAGGTCTTTGGTCAAAAGGAGCTTTTCCTGCTCCATCTACCTGGGATTTCCTTTCTTCTCAGGATTGTGTCTTGTCAGGATTCTGTCCCCCTTTAAGTTAAATAAGAACATTTATAGTAAATGAAAGTCACCTAGGATGGTGGACTTCAAGCTTTATTTTTTTGTGTCCCCTAAAAAAATATTTTTTTAAAGATTTTTATTTATTCATTTAACAGAGGGAGACACAGCAAGAAAGGCAACACAAGCAGGGGGAGTGGGAGAGGGAGAAGCAGGCTTCCCGCGGAGCAGGGAGCCCAATGCGGGGCTTGATCCCAGGGCCCTGGGATCATGACCTGAGCCAAAGGCAGACGCTTAATGACTGAGCCACCCAGGTGCCCCTAAAAAAAGTATTTTTGAAAACCTATCTTCCAGGGTGCCTGGGTGGCTCAGTTGGTTAGGCCTCTGACTTGGTTTTGGCTCAGGTCATGATCTTAGGGTTGTAGGATCAAGCCCCATGTTGGGCTCTGCACTCAGGATGGAGTTTGCTGGAGATAATCTCTCCCTCTCTCTCTGCCCCTCTGCTACTCCCCTCTGCTCACTCTCTCTCTCAAATAAATATACAGTCTTAAAAAAAACAAACCAACCATCTTCCCAAACATCACATCTAAACATTTTCATCATATGAGTTGAAAAATGGGGTTTTTTTAATGGGGGGAGAAAATGCATACATTTTCTAAATGACTTGGCAGGTTGTTGACTAAGATGGTTGACTATCATTGATTGATATGAATGACTACACTAGATCTCTTCCCCCATAACTCATTTATCCCCATTTGCCAGGTCAGTGTTTGGGACCCTGCCCATGATTTTTAATAGTCATGCAACAGTCCCTGGAGTTGACAGGTAGTAATTAAACAGCTCTTTGTGTGATTAACATTGTCAGCTGGAACCAGACCTATTTTCATCTCAATGGTATCCATCAATGGTGGGTGCTCTCTTGGATGGATGGATGGATGGATGGATGGACGGACTGTTGGGAGAATGAATGAATCAAAGAGTAAACGAATGAATGGCAAGGATGGTGATGCTGAAGGCTGCCTGACATAGTGGTTGTTTGGGATTTGAGGTATGAGAGACCAATGACTTCCTGTCCTTCTACTCCCCAGCTTGTGGGACTTGGCAAGGTCACCCCACCCTTCTCCCCACCAAGCCTCAGGTTTCTCATCTGGAAAATGGGTATATTAATAGCATTTTCCAGCTTTCTCGTTTCTTCAGCCCCACAGGTATAAATCAGTAACTTGTTGTTACTTTCTTTCGTATATCTCTAATTTCAATTATTATTTTTTTTATTTGAGAGAGAGCACATGAGAAGGGGGAGGGTCAGAGGGAGAAGCAGACTCCCTGCCGAGCAGGGAGCCCGATGCGGGACTCGATCCAGGGACTCCAGGATCATGACCTGAGCCAAAGGCAGTCGCTTAACCAACTGAGCCACCCAAGCGCCCTCTAATTTCAATCATTTTTAAGCATCTAATCTTGTGTAGATGAACCTTCGAGCTGCCCTCTCTTCTACACTGCCTGTTCATGTTCTCACCCATTTTTCTCTTGTATTTGCCTTCTTTTTCTCCCTGATATGCATTAATATTGTGTACATTTCTCATGTGTTCCCAACGTGTAGCAATTTGCATTGCTTCTCTTCCATTCTCTGTGTCTTTACTTTGTCTATGGTGATGTGTTAACAGAAACTCTTAATCTTTAAAAATTCTTTCCAGCTTGGGGCGCCTGGGTGGCTCAGTTGGTTGGGCATCTGCCTTTGACTCAGGTCATAATCTCAGGGTCCTGGGATCAAGCCTGCATTGGGCTCTGCGCTCGGCAGGGAGTCTGCTTCTTCCTCTCCCACTCCCCCTGCTTGTGTTCCCTCTCTCACTGTGTCTCTCTCTGTCAAATAAATAAATAAAATCTTAAAAAAAAAAAAAAAAGAAACCCTTAAGTTTGATATAATCAGATTCACATGGATTTTGCCTGATGGTTTATATTTTTGAAGTTTTGTTTAAGATGTACTTCTTATTTACCCCAAACCCTCAAGTTCTTCAGGATAGCTCCCTACATCCTAGTCTTCTGAGCTGGATTTTTTTGCGTGTGGATTTTGTTGTTTGTTTATTTGTTTTTGTGATTTTTGCATAGAGCTCTAGAGTCCACTTTTGTGCATAGCAGTGTGAATTAGAGATTCAGTTTTTGTTTCCTATATATATATTTACTCAGCTTCTCGTGAACCATATGTGCTTTTCAAACAAAAACCTGCTCTGACAGTTACCTGTTTAACGTGTTGAAAAGCACCAGCGCCGCGGTTCCCAAGCCTTGAGCTATTTTAAATTTTTTATTGGAACACAGCGACATCTGTCGGACACTGTGTGAACTACCAGCTCAGGTAGCTCGCAGCCTCCCCTTCGCTCCTGGCCTTTCGATGACGTCATAGCTTCGTGAAGCTGCGATTTCGCGGAGGGCAGAGAATAAAAAGCAAACCCCACTCAAAAATACATGCGACACAGAGAATGAAGGCGGTGGTGTTCAATTTGATCCCAAGGTTTGAGAAGTTGTGCAGTGCCCAACAGACACACATATCCCATTAGTAAATAATTATGCTTATTTAAGAATGAAGGGGCGCCTGGGTGGCTCAGTCAGTTAGGTGTCTGATTTCAGCTCAGGTGGTAATTAGGGGTCCTGTGATCAAGCTCGTGTGGGGCTCCCTGCTCAGCCGGGAGTCTGCTTCTCTCTCTCTCTGCCCCTCCCCCCACTTGTGCTTGTGCATGTGAGCTCTCTCTCTCTCTCAAATAAATAAAATATTTTTTTAAAAAAGAATGAAATTGGGGCACCTGGGTGGCTCAGTCAGTTGGGTGTGTGCGTTTGGCTGGGGTCATGATCCTGGAGTCCCAGGATCGAGTCCTACATTGGGCTCCCTGCTCAGTGGAGAGTCTGCTTCTCCCTCTGCCTCTGCTCCTTCCCCTGCTCATTCTCCCTCTCTCTCTCTCTCTTAAATAAATAGATAGATAGATAGATAGATAGATAGATAGATAGATAGATAGATAAAATCTTTTAAAAAATAAAGAATGAAATTAAAATATTGGGTTTTTTCTTTCAATTTATATATATTCAAATGGCTAAGTTGTTAGGACATAAGGACTTACCAGGTTGTTTGGACCAAATGAGACAATAGATGAAACAGGTATTTGTTTTGGGGCACCGTGGAAATATGACTGAAACATGAAGAGCCCCCACACAGAACAAGTTCGGGGCTATGGGCACCAGGGCACAGAGAACTGGGGTTCTGGGGTCAGAAAACCTGGGTCTGCAACCATGCTTTGCCCCTCTTGGGCTTCGCACCACTTCTTTGCTGATGGGAACTATAAAAGTTATGGAAATTAATGACAAAAGTTCAGATAAAATTCTTAGACCATTCCTGGCATGTCGTTGGCAGTCAATAAATGTCAGCTTTAGAAAATTATTTATTTAATGAACCAAAACGGAGTCACTCTACACTCATATTTCTACCAATGGCTTTTTTCTCCACTAAATCATATTACCTGGACATTTTTTCCAGGTTGGCCCATAAGGGACCTAGATTCCTCTTTTTAATAGCTGCGCAGTTTGCTGTTACTTCCTTTTTCTTCACTCCACATCCTTCGCGTTTTTGGATTTTTTTTGTTTTCAAGTAATCTCTTCACCCACCGTGGGGCTTGAACTCACAACCCAGAGATCAAGAGTCATATGCTCTACTGACTGAGCCAGCCAGGCGCCCCTACTTTGGGTTCTTTTAAAAATAAACTTCAGGGGCGCCTGGGTGGCTCTGTCGTTAAGCGTCTGCCTTGGGCTCAGGCATGGTTCTAGGGTCCTGGGATCGAGTCCAGGTCGGGCTCCCTGCTCGGCGGGAAGCCTGCTTCTCCCTCTCCCTCTGCTCCCCTGCTCCTGCTTCTCTATCTCAAATAAATAAAATCTTTTAAAAAATAATAAAAATAAAAATAAACTTCAGAGAAGTCGAGGTTCCCTGGGCTCCCTGGAACCTTTGATACAGACCTACAAAGGATTGCCTTTCTTCCTCCTAAAATAGGCTCCTGTTCTCTCCTCAGACCGTCACCCATTAGTTACTTCTGTCGGGAAGGACTTCCATTTCCCCCTCCCAGCCGTGCTGTTAGTCAGCAGCTAAGGCTATGACCCTGCCCCGTGGTACACAGGTCCTGTTGGGGGCTGGGGAGGGGGGGAAGGGAGGGAGGGATGCCTGGCTGGAGGCCCTGTTTCCAAGCATTGGCCCTCATTCTCATTAAGGACACCAGCACCTTCTCACCAGTGTCTCTTTTGGGAACCCTGGCAAACAACAGAGCAAGGAGCCATGAAGTCAGAGACTGGGAGTGGAAGCTTATCTGTAAGCTTAGATGCTGTGTGACTTAGGAAAATTAAACAATCTTTCTGTGCCTTGCTTTCCTCGGCTATCTTGATTAGGTCTCATCTCGCTGTTGATGTAGAAATCAGGTGTGTGGAACACTTAGCCGGGGGCCTGGCAGGCAGCAGGGCTGAAATTAATAAAGGTTGATAAAGTTGTTACTCTTTTCTCAATGCAAGAGATGGACGCGCTGAATTAGATATTTGCTGGGTCAGAGCGCCCTCTGGTGGGCACAGGAAACCACAAGGGAAAGGACTCTAGAACCAAAGTCTAAACGGAGAATTAATCCATTTCTTCATTCAACGAACTTCCTTGAACCCCTTCTACATCCTGGATGGTGCTGGGGACCCATCAATGCCCATGACAGTCCTGGACCCGCCCTCCTGCGGCTCACAGCTCAGAGGCTGAGACATTAGTGACGGCCCAGAGGGGGGCACCTGACGGGGTCCAGGCACTTGAAGCTGAAATGAATGAGACCAGGGAGGAGTACACGCCAGACCTTTTCAGACCTCCGGGGCCATGATGAAGAGCTGGGCTCTGTCCTGAGGGCCCTGGGGAGCCATGGCAGGTTCTGAGCTGGGGAGGCGCAGGATCAGATTTGCGCAGCTACGTGGAAGGTGAATGGGATGAGGTGACACTGGGGAGTGCGGACCAGGAATGAGGCACCCAAACAGGAGGGATGGGGTCCGGGGGTGGGGGAGATAGCAGAATGAAGCCCAGGGCTCCATAGAGAGGGAGGGTCCCAGCCAGTCCCAGTCCAAGAGAAGCTGGGGTGGTCTCCAGTCTGATGCCCCACCCCACTCCCCAGGTGTGGTGCGTGTGAATGCTCAAAGGTGTGTGCGTCTCCGTGTATATCTGGGTGGGCCGGGTGTATGTGTGAGTGCGTGAGTGTGCCTTGTGCCTCGGTGTATGTTAGAATGTGTGAGTTATGACCGAGTGTGTGTCTTTTGAGCGTGTTGGTTTCAGTGAATCTGTGTGTGTGAGCGTGTTCGTGTGCATTCGCGTGATTGTGACACAGGCTGACACGAGCCTACACCACACCTTGAAGCTACGAAACCTCCCTGCGTCTTTGCGCGGAGCATCACCGGGAGCTTGCGCCCTGAGCAGGCTCCCAAAGTTCGGGTGATACCCTCAGGGTAATCCCCGCATGCTGGCGACTCCCAAACACAGGGTCACTGGCTTCTTATGTGACCTAAAACAAATAAACTCAAAACAAATAGAAACAAACATAAAAATACAACCAACGTGAAGACAGGAAACCACAAAATCAAAGAGTGGGTGGGAGATGATCTCAGACGACAACTATTCTTTCACATGAAATCCATGCTTAGATTTATCCAAACCCTACTTCCTAGCTCAGCTCCCTCAGGTTCTTCCCCCCTTTCTCACCAACTGGTGGAAGCCAGACCCCGGGGGCGCCTTTCCAGGGCTGACACTGGAGAACAGGACAAAGAGGTTTCCACCCCCCATTTCCCAGGCACAACTGAGGCTCAGAGAGCAGCGGAAGAAGAGCTCTAACGCGGGTCTGACCCCAGGGCCCCTCTTATTACCGCCCCTAGTGCTGCGTGGGGGTGTAGATTGAATACCCAGGGCTGAGGTCCCAGTGTCCCTGAGCCAGCCCCCGACCCCCACCCCCTGAGGCTGACCCTGTCCCGGCCCTTTGGCCCGTCCAGGCAAGGAAAGGGGCGCTGGGAGACTCTCGAGTGTGCGACCAGGTCTTAGAAGCGCCGGAGGGGAAAATGAGGGTTCCGGGGATAGAAGGCGAACCCCTCCCCTCGGTACCCGCTCCCCCCCCCCCCCCCCCCGGTCTGCAAGATCCAGGAGGCTGTCTACGCAAGTGGCGGTGCCCAGAATCCCCACAAGGGGGCGCTCCAGGACCGCTGGCTGAGGACTCGCCGACCTGGAGGCCCCGGAGCCCGCGGGTGTGCAGGCGAAATAACCTGCCGGGATCGGTTCAGCTCTGAACTGGGGGGGTGGGGAGGTGGGATTCAACACTAATTACAAAAACACTATTTCTTCTACAGTTCTTCCTATATTCCAAGCACTGTTTGAGGTGCCCCAATTGTTTTTTAAATTTATTCTTATTTTTTTAGTTACAATACACGTAACACAAAATTTGCCTTCAGAGCCATTTTTAATTGTACAGCTCGGTGGTATTAAATCCACCCGCCTTGTGCAGCCTGAAACTATACTTATTGAACAAAAACTCCCATTCTCCCTGTCCCCTTCCCCCCGCTCCCCAACCCCTGCCAACAACCGTTAGACCTTCTTGTCTTTATGATTTGGGCTACTCTAAGGACCTCCTGTAACTGGAACCATTCGGAAGCATTTGTCTTTTTGTGGCTGGCTTATTACACTTTAACAATGTCCTCAGGGTGCATCCCCTTCTAGCATATTGCAGAATTAACTTCTTGCTGAGGCTGAATAATATTCCGTTGTGTGTATATAATCTTTTTGCTTATCCAGCCATCGATGGATGGGCACTTGGGTTCCTGCCATGTTTTAGCAATGACGCTCAGATTGTTTTAGCACAACTTTGGGCTCTTATTGCTCACATTCTATACAGGAGGAAATGGAGACTCAGAGAAGGTAGATGACTTGCCTAAGGTCACACAGCACTGGAATCTGAATGCAGGCGGTCTACCTTGACCCAAACTACATCTGTGTGACTCCAGAATCCGTGATGTTCCTCCCTTGTGGTCCCCCAACCCTCCGGCAGGGTTTCGGCAGAAGGGGGAAAGCGGGGTGTAGGGGAGGTGCTTGAGGTGAGCTAGGGCAGATCAGGAGGACCCTGAGTCACCGGGCAGAGTCCCACGCGCCACTCTGTGGATAAGATTCGCTGTTTGCGGGTGGGGGGAGCCCCACGCAGTCTGGTGCCCTGCTCTAAGCCTGGGTACTTCACACTCTCCTATCTTCCTGAGGGCGCTAAGAAAACATGATCCCCGTTTTTGGGTGAGTGAATGGAGACACTGAGAGGTCAGTAACCAGCCGAAGGTCATAAGGAGGATGGGCAGAGAGTGGGAGTGAGCCCAGGCAGCTCCACTCCAAATACCTGTAGCCACGCTTTATTGTTTCAGCATCTCGCCCTGCCCGCCTCCCCCCCACATAAGGATGGGGGGGCCGAAAATATCCCCATCTATCTCCCTCCCCCAAGCCCAGGCAGGTGCTCTCCCCCTCCGTCTGTGTTCTGTCGACATTCTCTCTTTTTTTAAGATTTTATTTATTTCTTTGTCAGAGAGAGAGAGCACAGCAGAGGGAGAGGGAGAAGCAGGCTTCCCACCGAGCAGGGAGCCCGATGCGGGGCTCGATCCCAGGACCCTGGGATCATGACCTGAGCCGAAGGCAGACGCTTAACCGACTGAGCCACCCAGGCGTCCCTCGACATTCTCTTTGATGACAGCCACGGGAGCCTGGGACGGTGCAGATAAACGCTGGTTTGGAGTTGAAATCCCTGTTTCCTGGAACTACCGCCTTAATAATCCTGCTGAGTCCGAAACCACAACCCCAGAAGGATCCACGGGCTGAATCTGGGGACTAGGCCCTGCAGGCACCATTTACACCCTCCTGGCTTTATAAATGGTGAACGTTCTTGCTGCCATCTCCAGGTCACCAAAGTGAGCATTCCACATCTGAGCCCCCTGCTGGTGCTCACGCTGGGCTCGAGACCTCAGAGAGGGTCATGTCCCCTGCTGGAGCCAGGCAGACGGACTCTGGGTCATCTCTCCAAGCCGCCGCCAGAGGGCGCACTGCGGAGAATTGTCTCCAAAATGGCCGCTCCACTCCCTCCCAGGCCCGTAGCGCCCGGTATTGCCCCCATCAAGAGGTCGAGTCTGTTTCCCCTCCGCTTGAATTTGGGCCGGCCTTATGACTCGGTTTCCCCCAAGAAGTCAAGTCCCAGGCAATCACTCCCTTCCTCAAACTCTCTAACGTTTTCGTAGGTCTCTAAAGGTCAAATCATAAGTCTTCATAAGGGTTAGACATGCTCTGTCCAATACCACTGGGCAATTGGGACAATTTAAAATCAAATTTAATTGATTGAACTGATTCAATGTAAGACTGAACATACCATTCCAGCGCAAGTATAGGACATTTCCACCATCACAGAAAGTTCTCTGGGACAGCACCAGTGTGGTTCCTCTGTCCCCATTTTCCCGCGCCTTCAGACACCCAGATCTCCTTGCTGTTCAGGGAGCACTTGGAGCCCATTCCTGCCTCAGGGCCTTTGCACTTGCGGTCCCCCTGGCCTGGAGTGCCTTTCCCCACGATATTTGCATAGCCCCACCCTCCACTTCCTCCCAGTCTTTGTGCGACTGTCCCATTCCCAGGGAGGGCTTCCCTGACCACCCTATCTAAATGTAACCCTTCCCCCACACCCCCACTTTTCCAAGCTCTGATGGGTTGTCACCCGCCACACTAATTTGTTGCCAGACACCCCGCTGAGGACACGGGTACTGCAGGTCAAAGTGCAGAAGGGAAGGTCAGGTTGCCCCAAGGTGAGGAGTGCAGCAAGCTGCTCCGGCCCGGGAAGCGCCGCTGCGGCCCAGAGCCCGGCTCGCTGCGCTCCAGAGGATCCACCCGGCAGCCGCGTTCCCCGGCCAGGGACCCAGGCGCCCCTGGGCCACGTCCCCGCCGCCCACAGCGCAGGCCGAGCAGCTTCCGGAGAGCGTCCCCGCCCCCGGCTTTCCGGGCAGAGGAATCGGGACGGTGGCTGGGGCCGAGCGTCGGGCCCGGAGCCGGGGGTGGGCGACCGTGGGCCGAGGGGCCGCGGGAGCGCTCAGGCGCCGCCCCCGGGACCCGGGCTGGGGTCGCCCTGTCCCCCGCCGCGTCCCCGGCGCCCGCACGGTGCCCGCGCACGGTGGCGCGCAGCCCCGAGGACACCGAGCCGAGCGCCCGCGGGCCCGGCGGCGGCAGGAGGCGGCGCCGGGCGGAGGCGGGACGGACGGTGCGGGCCGCGGGGACGCGGAGCCAGGCCCGGGGCCCGCTCGGCGCTGGCGCGGCGGCCGGACGGACACCCACAAACGCGGACCCTCGCGGGGCGCCGTGGGGCGGGGACGCCGAGAAGACGCTTCCGGAGCAGCGCGCGCTGTGGCGCGACCCGGGGAGGCGGCAGGGCGAGCCGTCGGCTGGGCAGGGTTTGCCAGCCTCGCGCATTTCGGGTGGTTCGGGGGCGCCGTCACGGAGAAGGTGACCTTTGAGCGAAGACCCGAAGAGGGGAGGGCTGGGCCGGCGGGTGCCCGACGGAGGCGCGTCCAGGCCGCGGAACGGCTCAGGCCCCTGATCCGAGGGGTCATTCACGGGTGATCACGGACCCCTCCAGTGCCACCTCCCGTGCTGATGGTGTCCCTGTGGGGGTCTGTGGGGTGACGAGATTAGGGTTGGGTTGTATGTGTCTTTGTTTGATTCTGTGCATAGAGTAGGGCTGGGGGAATAGGAGGAAGGCAGGTTTTCACTCCCATTTCCCAGATGAGGAAAGTGAGGCTCTGGAGGCGGGGAAGGGAGCTCGAACTTGGGTTTGTCCTCCTCCGGGGCTCCCTCGCATAACCGCTTACCGTTCCAGAGCCTGTGGCCGCGGTGCCCCCCAGCCCCATCCCCTACCCAAGCTCGCCCCGCACTCCCAGGCCCAACCTGTCCCGTCCCGGCCCCTCGGCCCCGTCGAGTCCCGGGACTCCTGCCAATGGGGTCGGGTCCCAGAACTTCTAGAGGGAAGATTGGGGGCTCCAGGACCAGCTGACGCCGCCGGCTCCCCACCACCCACCACCCGCGAGACGGGAGAAAGCCCGCACTAACTGCGGCCCCCGCGGTCCCCACCAGGGGGCGCTGCAGGACCGCTCGTTAAAGGCGCCGCGGCGAAGCCTCCCGCCGAGGGCGCAGGATGCTGCACGCACTGGCCCAGGGCCTTCCAGGCCCAAAGCTCCACCTCTGAATGTCAGGCTGCGCAAAGTGGACGTTTCTGGAGGCCAGCGGTCCTTCGTGTGGGGTCCCGGGATCAGCAGCATTAGCATCACCTGGAGCTTGATAGAAAAGCATATTCTTTTTTTTTTTTTTTTAAAGATTTTATTTATTTCACAGAGAGAGACACCAGGAGAGGGAACACAAGCAGGGGGAGTGGGAGAGGGAGAAGCAGGCTTCCCGCCGAGCAGGGGGCCCGATGTGGGGCTCTATCCCAGGACCCTGGAATCATGACCTGAGCCGAAGAGCGTCGCTTAACGACTGAGCCACCCAGGTGCCCCTAGAAAAGCATATTCTTGAGCCCACCCCACACCTAGGGAATCACTTGGGGTTGGGATCCAGCAGTCTGTGTTTTAGAAGAGCTTCCGATGGATTCTGCTGCGCCACCAGCTTGAGAGGGGTCTGCTGTGGGGTCTGATTATCTCCTGGAGCCCTGGGGTGGCAGCTGTCGGTCCCGGGTGCATGTTGGAATCACCCAGCAAGCCTCGGGGCTCTGGGAGCCCCAGCCACACCCTGCACCACTTGCACGAGAATCTCTGAGCGTGCAGGCTGGGCAGGGGTGTTGGAAAGCTCCCGGGTCATTCCACACACCAGCCAGGATTGGCAGCCCCTGTCCCAGGGGCCCTCATCAGGGCTGAGATGTCTCGTGAAATTCTGGCCACCTCTGATGTAGAACAGGAATAGGACGATGAGAGATGAGGTCTGTTGGGGTTGATTTGAACTCCAACACATTACGTCTTCTTCCATTGTCTCCGCAAATCTTGGGAGGAAAGCTCTATAATGATCCGCCCTTGGGATGAGAATTGCAGGCACAGAGAGGTTAAGTAAGCAGCTGATAGTGACACAGCTTGTAAGGGGCAGCGCCTGGGGATAATCCAAATCCCCCCTCAGCCTGTCCTCCTAATGGTTTTGTTTTTCAGGCACATCACCATGGAGACTGGGTTGGGGTCTCCACCTGTCATGGGGCGGCATCTCTCCCCTCCTTGTCTGTGTTTACTGTTTTTCTCCTTGGTGATGGTGAGGGGTAGCTGGGCTGTTCCAGATAAAGGATGGTTTCCATTTCCTGGGGCTTCCTTCCTGAAAATCCTGGCACATTTGAAATCACAACCCTGGAGAAGCCAACCGCCTGCATTTTGGAGACTGAGCCCTGCAAGCACCATTTGAACCCCCCTTGGGTTAAAAACAGTATTGAAAGCCCTGATGTCACATCTTAGGTTACCAGGGGCCCTCCCGTGTCTGGGGCCTCGCCGGATGGACGCTCATGCTGGAGATTCTGGGGATGGGAGGGCAGAGAAGGTTGTGTCCACTCAAGGGAGGGACAGACTGAGACTCGGTAGGAAACAACTTTGTCCCAAGTCTCAGGTCTGTGTGAATGTGTGTGTGTGGTTGTGATTGTGGGTGTGTTGGGGGGGCGGGGAGGAAGGGAGAGAAGAAACAGCTTCCTCATCAGGGAGAGTTTCATGAGTAACAAGGCTGGGCTCCTGTGATCAAAGGACAGCAAGACACACTGGCTTTGAGCAGGCTTTCCTGGAAAACACCATAGTGTGTGCTCCTTGCTGAGTCCCTGGGCAGGGGGCAGTGGCCCCCTCCCTGCTCTCTGAACTCTTCTCTGTGGTGTCTCCACCATCTCTGCTTCTCCCACAGCCTCCCACCCTGCAGATTCCCAAACAGGTGATGTCTCCTTAGGCTGTGGCCAGTGGTGTGCCCTCACCCCGCCCCCCCATCCTGGCGCCCAAGACTCCTCTGCAGGCAGCTCCAGAGATGTCCCTTGTGCAGAGAGCGTTAACCTAGTGGGCTCAGGCCCGTGCACATTCCAAAAAAAAGCCAACAAACGAAACTGGCCTCCTGGGAGGGAACCACTAAGCCCCCGGAATGTCTTTCTTTGTAATGGTGTCTTTGCTAACCTGGGGACTCGGGCCGGCCAGAGAGTCTACGCTAACGTGATTTATGCTGGACCCCTGTCTCTGCCTCCAGCCTCCCTATATCAGTCCGACCTCTGGAGGGAATGAAGGCTGATAACTCAGGCCCGCCACATGCGTGCTCTGTGCCTAGGGGACCAACTCCCAGAAAAATCCTGGATAGTGAGGCTCAGGTAACTCTCCAGGCTCCCTCTTGCCCACCAGAAAAGTCAGGATCTCTTCGCTTTTTAAAATTGGCTCCTAGTTCATTTAAAAAAAAAAACGAAGTGACAAAACATGTTGAGCACGCCCGAAACGGTGGTATAGTTTGATCAGGTACATTTAACGGATGAAGGCTCGAATACACACAGCCCATCAGGTGACGCGATCACTGCTGTTATAGACAAGCAGGGGGCTCGGGAAAGAGGAAGGGTTCCTAGTGCACCCCAGACCTTGGGTCTCGAGCATCGGGATGGCTTACTTGTGAGGCAGAAAGTCCTACCACAGCTCCCCAGTGCCCTCAGGACAGAGCCCGGCCCTTCATCATGGCCCCGGAGGTCTGAAAAGGTCTGGTGTGTACTCCTCCCTGGTCTCATTCATTTCAGCTTCAAGTGCCTGGACCCCGTCAGGTGCCCCCCTCTGGGCCGTCACTGATGTCTCAGCCTCTGAACTGTGAGCCGCAGGAGGGCGGGTCCAGGACTGTCATGGGCACTGATGGGTCCCCAGCACCATCCAGGATGTAGAAGGGGTTCAAGGAAGTTCGTTGAATGAAGAAATGGATTAATTCTCCGTTTAGACTTTGGTTCTATAGGCCTTTCCCTTGTGGTTTCCTGTGCCCACCAGAGGGCGCTCTGACCCAGCAAATATCTAATTCAGCGCGTCCATTGATTGGAGGGTGTAGCCGCCTGCGGGCTCCACGCAGCCTGCATAGGTTCCATGGGGTCCTTTTTAGTAAATGCAGTGAGAAGCCAAAAAAGTTGTAATAGGATCTCCTTTTTTGGTCAAAGAATAAGATACCCCAGGGGCACCGGACTGGCTCAGGGGAGCATGCAACTCTTGATATCGGGGTCTGAGTTCGAGCCCCATGTTGGGGGTAGAGTTTACTTAATAAAAAAAATGTTTTTAAATACCCCCCAAATAACCTCTGTATCTGTGTATGTGTCCATATCAGGCTTTGTTGAACAAAGAAAACGTTAAGGCTGAATCAGGAGCTCAAGAGGTAGCAGCAGGAGCATAGCCAAATCTTGGCTTCGTGACTCGGCTGTGTGGCCTTTCTGGGCCTCAGTCTCCTCATCTGTAAAATGGGGATAAAAGGATCTGCCTTGGGGCGCCTGGGTGGCTCAGATGGTTAAGCGTCTGCCTTCGGCTCAGGTCATAATCCCAGGGTCCTGGGATCCAGCCCCACATCGGGCTCCTGGCTCAGCGGGGAGCCTGCTTCTCCCTCTCCCTCTGCCTCTCTCCCTGCTCATGCTCTCTCTCTCTCTCTCTCTCTGTGTCTCAAATGAATAAATAAAATCTTAAAAAAAAAAAAAAGGATCTGCCTTGCCAGAGGGGGTTTGTGGGTCCAGACCACAAAGATGGTAAAAGATCACCACCCCATGATAATGTTTGTCCGCTCACGTCAAGTTTTATGTGCGTGTAAAGAAATTAAGTAGAAACGCTTTTTAAAAGGAAAATTGTAAAATGAGCCTCTCCTTTCCAAGCTGTCCTGCTTCTGGACCTCCCCAAAAAAACTCAGATGAGAAAACGGAGGCACAGAGAAGTTAATTAATTGTCAAAAAATCAAGCCTCCAGGAGGGATTTTTTTTTTTTTAAGATTTTATTTATTTGAGACAGAATGAGAGAGAGAGAGAGAGCACATGAGAGGGGGGAGGGTCAGAGGGAGAAGCAGACTCCCTGCTGAGCAGGGAGCCCGATGCGGGACTCGATCCAGGGACTCCAGGATCATGACCTGAGCCGAAGGCAGTCGCTTAACCAACTGAGCCACCCAGGCGCCCATCAGGCCTCCAGGAGGGATTAATGGGGGGTGGGGGGGGAGTCTAATGGCAGAGACGATACTCTCAAATACTATGTTTCACTGCATTAAAAAAATGGATCCATGGTAGATGATAGAACAAAGTACGTTATTAATCGGAAATAGCAAAGTGTGGAACGGTGTACGTTATATCCCTTTACAACAGAGGGACATGTACAGCCCGGGAGCTGGTTACACAGCTGACCCGCAGGTGCCACCCAGACCTACCGCGTCAGGGGCTACCTTGTAACAGGGGGCTCAGGTGATTTGGAGGCGTTACTAATTTGTGTGTTACCATTCGAGTTACCAAAAAAAGAAGAAATACACATGTGGATAAACAACAGATGGTTTTCATCGGGTTCTCATAAAGAGAGAAAACAGCACTGTGGGCAGGAGTCTCATCTCTGGAGGTCCGACCTGAGTTCAGGTCCTAATCTCTCCCAGCCCCCGCAACTCATTGCCTTTGTGACCTTAGGCTGGTCACTCAGCTCGGTGGGCGTAGGCTTCCACCGGGCGGGGGGGGGGGGGGGAGGAGGGGGAGGGGGCGGTGCCGGAAGTAGCCCCTCCCCCGCAGGGCCTCCCTGAGGTTTCAATGAGGGATTAAGGACAGAGGATTTAGGACAGTACCCAGCACCCAGCGGGATTTGTGTTAAGTGTAGCAGTCCAATCTTCGTGCCACTTACATTTTAAAATCATGCATAAATAGCACTCCCAAAAGTAAAGCCCCTGCAATAAAAGACTGACTGTTTTTTTGAGGTTTGACAGCTTTTTTTTTTTTTAAGTAGGCTCCGAGCCCAGCGCGGAACCCTAAGGGGTGCTTGAACTCATGACCCTGAGATCAAGACCTAGGCTGAGACCAAGAATCTGACCCCTACTGACTGAGCGACCCAGGTGCCCGACCACGGACAGCTTTTAAATTGCCAACCCCATGCCCCACACCTAGGAAGGCTGATAGAAAAGTCGACCTCCCGGGCGCCTGGGTGGCTCAGATGGTTAAGCGTCTGCCTTCGGCTCAGGTCATGATCTCAGGGTCTTGGGATCGAGTCCCACATCGGGCTCCCTGCTCCTTGGGAGCTTGCTTCTCCCTCTGCCTCTCTCTCTGTCTCTCATGAATAAATAAATAAAATCTTTAGAAAAAGAAAGAAAAGTCTCCCTCCCTTGGGGCTGGTATGAAGGTCAAGCCTTGCAAACCTGCAGCCCCAGCCCCCAGCCACTATAAAGGCCCAACGCCCTCCCTCTGATTTTGTTCAAACCAACGGGACTGGCTTACTATGCCTGCCCCGGTCTCCCTAGAAAAGTCCCAGCATGTGAGTTAACAAACCTTTTTTTTCCCCCAAAGATTTTATTTTTAAGTAATTTTTACACCCAACATGGGGCTCGAACTCACAGCACAAGATCAAGAGTCAGATGCTCAACTGACTGAGCTAGCCAGGCGCCCGAATCCAGGAGTCTTGACTCCCACTCCAAGCTTCTTTGCACTACATATGTCGCCCCTGGGCCCTGTCGTTCCTGGGTGGCTCAGTTGGTTAAGCGACTGTCTTCGGCTCAGGTCATGATCCCAGAGTCCTGGGATCAAGCCCTGCATCAAGCCCTGCATCGGGCTTCCTGCTCAGCGGGGAGTCTGCTTCTCCCTCTGACCCTACCCCTTTTGTGCTCTCTCTCTCTCAAATAAATAAAATGAAATCTTTAAAAAAAATAAAGGCTTCCACAGTTTTTGAATTAAAACCAGTATTCTAACTTTAAGAAGCAAAATGTTCAGCAGTAAAATGTTAGTTACATGTGTGGAAAAATGATGGGTAATTTTTCCGTATTTACTGGAGGTTTTCTATAGCAGTCATAATTACTTTTTTTAAAGATTTATTTATTTACTTATTTATTTATTTGAGAGAGAGAGCGTGAGTGAGCATGAGCAGGGGGAGGGGCAGAGGGAGAAGCAGGCTCTTCACCGAGCAGGGAGCCGGACTTGGGGCTCAATCCCAGGACCCCGGGATCATGACCTGAACTGAAGGCAGATGCTTAACCAACTGAGCCACCCAGGCGCCTGGATCATAATTAGTTTTATAGACATGAAGAATGTCATCTCAACAGCACTGGGGGAAAGAAATGAAAACAAGTGGGCCAAGTAGGGTGGGATGGACACGAAGCACTTTAATGGAAACGCTAGCTCTAGCCAGGAAAAAAAAAAAAAAAAAGAACGAAAGATGTACAAATGATTCATTTTTCCCTTCAACCTCTAAGCTAGGAACCTTCCCAGTGTGTGTGGGTGGCCCCAGAGGGCAGCCTTATTCCTGCGTAAACCTTATTTCAGTTGCAATAAAATCTCCTGGCTCATAGGCATGCTCTTCATTAGGATAGCTCCAGTCCTGATGTCCTGCATATCCCGTTTCCTTACATTTAGGACTTACATATACATGATTTTTGTTCCCTCCATGGATCTTCCAGGCCCCCACGAGAATATGATCTCCCTCCTTAACACCTGGCAAAGAGACCCTCTCTTCATTATGTTTATTAAATTTGGTTTACGAGGTGTTTTTCTGACATGGTGCCATCTTTAAGTAGATATTTATAACATTTGTCGAACATAAATCATACATTTAGAATTTAAAGACTATAATACACATCTTCTTTTAAAAAAAATAATAAACAACACAGCTCATTCTCTTTCTTTTTTTCCTTGGTTAAGAGCTTCGGACAAAAAGCAGGATTAGTCACCAGCCAAGGCTATTCTGCCCACGTGACATTTTCCAGACGCCCCCCAGGAGGAAACATGATCAGCTTCCCAACACACAGGAGAGAAGCTTCACCTGACTGTTTTTGTGTGTGTGTGTGTGTGTGCATTTCATTTATGAGTCTTTTTAAAAATGCACATTTGTACCGCTGGGTGCAGATTTTCTTTTTTTTTTTCTTTTTTTTTTTTTAAAGATTTTATTTATTTATTTGAGAGAGAGAATGAGAGAGAGCACATGAGAGGGGGGAGGGCCAGAGGGAGAAGCAGACTCCCTGCAGAGCAGGGAGCCCGATGCGGGACTCGATCCCGGGACTCTGGGATCATGACCTGAGCCGAAGGCAGTCGCTTAACCAACTGAGCCACCCAGGCGCCCCTGGGTGCAGATTTTCATCTGCAGAACATTCTAGAAAATAGGTATAACATTTATTTCACTGCTGTACTGTGTGTGACTGTTTTTTAAAAACATTAAAAAAAAAATCCTGGGGGCGCCTGGGTGGCTCAGTCAAGTGTCTGCCTTCGGCTCGGGTCATGGTCCCGGGGTCCTGGGATCAAGCCCCGCATTGCATCAGGCTCCCTGCTCAGCCGGAAGCCTGCTTCTCCCTCTCCCACTCCCCCTGCTTGTGTTCCCTCTCTCACTGTGTCTCTCTCTGTCAAATAAATAAAATCTTAAAAAAAAAAATCCTGGCATATTTAACACCTGTATGGAAACACGCACCAAACAGAAACATACAGTTTAACAGATAATTATATAGCAAACTCCGGGATACTACGACAGATCAGGAAAAGCCTAGAACTCCCTCTTGTGTCCTGCCCATCACAAACCCCTCCCTCCCCCAGGGCAAATAATATCTTCTTTTAGGATAAACAGAACTTGACTTTTCTATAGATAAGTATGCTATTACCAAGCTGTATATTTCTCAACCCTGCAGTGTTGACTGTTTTGAACATTATGCTAATGCAATCTTACTATATGGATTATTTTGCTGCGTGGCTGTTTTTTTAGGAAAAATAAATTAAGCAAAGAAAAAGCACGCGGGGGGCCCCTGGGGTTCCTGGCCACATTTCCTCACTTGGAAGCTTGTTCCCCTGGCTGTAGACTGAAGGCCAGAAGATTTCATTCAGCGCCTGCAGCTGGAGGCTGTCATTTGAGCCCTGGCTCAGATGAGAACACTTCTCTCCCTTCGCAAAATCCCAAGGTTTTGTGATTACTTCCAGAGAGGGGGAGAGGAGCTCAGAATGGCCCCCGGGGAGGAACAGAGGGTTGCCAGGTCTGTGGTACTGAAGCGTGAGGCTGTATTTTAGATTCCCGGTCGGTGCAGTGAAAATGTACAAACCAGACGCTCTGTCTTTTAAAAACATCACCATTTCAGGGCGCCTGGGTGGCTCAGTCAATAGGCGTCTGCCTCTGGGGTCTGTCCTGGGATCGAGCCCCGCATCGGGCTCCCTGCTCGGCAGGAAGCCTGCTTCTCCCTCTCCCACTCCCCCTGCTTGTGTTCCCTCTCTTGCTGTGTCTCTCTCTGTCAAATAAATCAATAAAAATTTTTTTAAAAATCACCATTTCAAACAAGCTGAGAAGTCACTTCTGAATCCAAGCCACGTCAAAATCTGAGGGTACCACCTGCCCACGAATGTCCGCTCTTCATTTGAAATGGCAAAGAACTGGAGAAACTTACAGATCTATCCGTAACTAACGAATTTGGCAGAGACTGTCACACGTTATTGGCCGTGATCCATGGTAAGAATACATTTTACTGTGACCTAGGACACACACACACACACACACTTAAACTTCCTAAAACATATTACCATGTGAGATGAATTCAGATTATTTTGTCTTCTGTTGTTTCCATAGGGAAAACTTGAAATATACCAACAAGATACGTGGGGTCTGATGTAGGAAAGAACATTAGGGTTTGAAGCCAATGGCCAAGAAAGAATTCTTGAGATGTCTTTGGTGCAAAAAGGTGGTTTTATTAAAGCATGGGGACAGGACCCCTGGGGAGAAAGCCGCACGGGGGTCCTGAGGAGTGGCCCATTATATACTTTCAAGTTGGGAGGGGTTAAGGATAGCTTAAGTCTCTAAGGAATTTCTGAAGCAAGGTTTCCAGGACCTTGAGGGGGCTAGCTATTGTTAAGAAAAGGTCATTTATTACTGTCTAATAAAACCTTAGTCATGAGACCCTTCAGATATATATCAGTGGGCCGTATGCTTGGGGGGTTTAGAGATAAAGGAAATTTCCAAAGGAATTTTTATATGTTAAAGTAGACTCACAGGATTGGGGGTAGGGGGGAGGGTCAGGCTAGGATTGCCTTTTGCCCTTAGCAAAGTATTAACATTGAGGCCGTTGAGTCCCGAGAGGAATGTCATTCTGCCTATTTCAAGGACTTGTCAATGGACTGTAACTAGTCAGGAAATTTAATAATTTTTCTTCTGCCTTTGTTTCCCACATCAGGGTCTTTACTGGGAAATAACTCGCAGTCCAGAGCACCTTTCCAAGTGCTCTGATCCTCTGGGGTCTCTGCGTCTTGGAGCTCTTTAGCTTCTGTAAATTGTAAATAACAAAGCGATGCAAATGGTCTTTGTCTGCAGACATGCAAGCGAATTTTGTCTGTTGGAGGTTCAGTTGATTTCGCTCTTCCCCTGGAGGAAAAGCCAATTTTCTTGATATACTCAGCAAATTCCTTTCAGCGTTCCTCCATGAATGCCTACATACGTATCTGGTGGCCCTTGGGGTTTGTCCTTTGAACCGGCTATACTATCTTATGGAGTTATCATAACTAAAATGCTTGACATGCTTCCATTTGATAGTTGTACGAGAGTCATGATTTTACCTTTAGAAACCTGCCAACAGAGTTCTCCGTGCAGCATGGGTTTATGGGAGATTTTTATTTCCCTCTTTTCAGGATTTGTTCAACTCTTCATAATCGGTATATGTTGCTTTTTTTTTTTCTAGTATTCTATAATCAGATAAAAATGCTTATTCATACCTGCCTCCCTCTGCCCTGCCCTCCCAAATCAGGAAAAGACAAAACTAAATGCTTAAGAAAAGCATTTGTGTCATTTCTTGCCCCATCTTGGGTAATAAAAAAGGATGAAAACACACGTTCTGGCAGACGCCAGGCCCCGTGATTCATCTGCATTGTCTCCAAAATCCCCATGTCCCACTTCCCAGACAGAGAAACTGAGGCTCAGAGAGATGGGGTGATGTGCTCAAAGCTACACGCCTCTGAGGTCACAGAGCCCAGATATGAACCTGAGCCTGACCCAAGTTGTCTTAACCATCACCTCAATCCTCCTCCCAGCTTGCATTATGTCTTTGGAGAATTTATGGGATCCGTCCAATAAAAATATCCCCTAAGCCCTTTCTCTGGGTCTGGCCTGTGCTGGGAACACAGAGGTGACCACTGACAGTCCCGGGCCTGCCCTCCCTGGATTCACAATCCAGTGGGGGAGACAGACCCATCTGAAGACAGTGACGGCCCAGAGCGGACAGAGGTGAGACAAAGGAGCCTAAATGGGGCACTGAACCCAGCTTAGGGGATCAAGGAGGGCTTCCTGGAGGAGGAGGTGAATAAGCTGAGATCTGAAGGACAAGGAGGCGTGTCCCAGGTCAAGAGTGATCAATGCTTTGCAGAGAGAAGCCCAGGGGACTAAGAGAGTCCACAAAAACTTACAATAAATGTACAAGTCCAAACCAAACAATAAAAGTACATTCCAGAGCCTCTCCAGAACTACTCTAAGGTAATCACATTATTTCAGGCCTGGCCCTGAGGCTTGGTAGAGTGGTGGGTGGTGGAACAGAGGAGCATCTCTGATGAGAGCAGCCGTCAGTCCGTACCGGGCCCAGCCCTGCTCAGGGGACCCTGCAGATCTCCGTCCTTCCTGTCTCCTCTGCTCAGTTCCAGAGCCAATGTCACCAAGCTGGCTTTATATCCTCTTCGCTTGGGGTCCAAGCCTGCAGTTAGGGGCACAGGGAGCCAGATAGATGCAGATCCAAATCCTGGCTCCCTATACAAATTGAACTGTAGTCTCTGAGCCTCAGTATCCTCATCTGTAGAATGGGTTCATAATCTCTATTCAATGTGCCTACTGTAAGGGTTAAATACAGACCAGATCACACCTCTGCTCAGATCACCACAGTGGCTCCATGTTCCTCTGAGGAAAAGCCAAGTCCTCCCAGAGCCCAACAAAACACTGTTCTCTTCCCTCTCTGGCCACCTCTCCCACCCTCTCCCCTTCCCTCATTCTGCACACTGGCCTCCTCACTGCTTCTCAAACTGCTCACAAGCTCTGACCTCAGGGCCTTTGCATGGGCCGTTTCCCCCACCTGGAAAGCCTTTACTGCACATATGTCTAAAGCTCATTCTCTCCCTTCATTCAGGTCTCCATTTAAAAGTCACCTCCTCAGAGAAGCCTTCTGTGACGGCACTCTCGAAAATATACTTTCTCATCCCTCTCCGCTGCCTTATTTCACTTCATGGCACCTTTCATCCCCAACAGGATTTGTTGTTCCATTTATGTGTTTATGGTTTATCTCCTCCACTAAAAGCCACGGATTTTGTTTTGCTCACTGCTGTACCCATGGTATTAGAACCATGCTTTAAAAATAATAGCAGGCAGGGGCGCCTGGGTGGCTCAGTCATTAAGCGTCTGCCTTCGGCTCAGGTCATGATCCCAGGGTCCTGGGATCGAGCCCCACGTCGGGCTCCCTGCTCTGCGGGAAGCCTGCTTCTTCCTCTCCCATTCCGCCTGCTTGTGTTCCCTCTCTAGCTGTGTCTCTGTCAAATAAATAAATAAAATCTTTTAAAAAAATAAATAATAGCAGGCATTTGATATTATACTATTTGAATATATTAATTTGCTAATGATGGTGATTGTGGTGATAAATTGCAAGAGCTCAGCCCCACCCCGGAGCTCACCCCCCTAACTCAGGGCCTCCCTTTCTCCCGTTCCCCGCACACCCAGGAGCCAGGCCCACATGGGTTTTCCTAGAAGATGGCTCTCCTTGGCTCTTCCCATCTGGTGATTTTTTCAGCTGGACCGTTAGGGAGAGGGAATTCAAGAAATCTGCTGGGAAAGTTTGCCAGGCTGAAAAACAAATGTTTGTGTTAAGGCCGGATGCAAGTGATGGAGTTTCGTGAAAACATATGTGTGTTGGGGGGACGGTGAGGGAATATAAAGAAGGCTATGTTAGTGGTCACTACTCCCCACTCGATGCACCTGGGGGAGCCACACTTTGGGAGAGATCACATTGGACATTTCCCCGAGAACGGCCACCCACAGGACTCAGGGCCATCTGGAGTGACTGGCCTCACCGCCTGGCACTGGGAAAACCCTCCTCCCAAGGCAGAGGGAGGGCGGGAGTTTCTCCCATGGAGTCTACACTGATGAATAAGCACTCCTTTGTTCTCGCTTTTTCCCAGGGCTGCAGACAGAGGCAACCTTCTCTCTTTCCTCTTCTTTTTTTTTAAAGAGCGTCTCACTCTCTGGCTTTAGTTAGACTTACAGTGGTCCAAATGGCCCACTCCATTTCCAACCCAAGACACATATATTTATTCATATAACAAAGAACGATTTAACATCTCTCTGTGGCAAACACTGTCTAGGTTCTGAGACTATAATAGTGGACAAGACAGAGAAGGTGCCCACCCTTGGGGGGCTTACATTGTCATGAGGAATACAGTTTTAGGGAAAGCACTATCTTTAAACCACTCTGGGGGCTGTTTGCTACGCAGCGAATGCTAACTGATACACTAATAAACCAAAGGAATGTGATAGTGACTGGTGAGTGTGTGTGAGGGGAAAACTACTTTTGCTAGGTGGAACCGGGTAAGTCTTCTTAGACGCAGTGACATCTGGACCAGTTTGGAACGGCAAGAAGGGAACCATGCAAAGGGCCCAGGAAACAGCAAGTGCAAATATCCTAAGGTAAGGACCCCAGAAGAACATGGCTGAGAGAGACCTAAATGATCAGGGAATGTTTTCACTCAAGCTGGAGGGTAGGTGGGTGGGGAAACTGGCACCCAGGTGCTCATTCTGGTATTATTTATACCCTTGTTCATTTAACTAAATATTTAGTAATGACAGTTCTAAAATTATGAGAATAATTACTTATTTATTTTTTATAGAGAACACAGTACATATTCTTTTGGTTAAGTATTTTAATAAAATGAAGAGGGATGGGGTGCCTCTTTCTTCTCAGTTAACAATATGAATTTTACCCTTAAAAGTTATAGAAGGGGGTACATGTTATGAGAAAGATTAGGATTAAAACAATAAATCCTGGGGTGCCTGGGTGGCTCAGTCAGTTAAGCGTCTGATTTCGGCTCAGGTCATAACCTCGGGGTCCTGGGATCGAGCCCCGCATTGTGCTCCCCGCTCACTGGGGAGTCGCTTCTCTCTCTCCCTCTGCGCCCCTCCCTCTACATCAGGCTCTCTGTTTCTCTCTCAAATAAATAAATAAAATCTTTATTTTTTATTTTTTAAAAGATTTTATTTATGTATTTGTCAGAGAGAGAGAAAGAGAGCACAAGCAGGGGGAGGCAGGCAGAGAGAGAAGCAGGCTCCCGGCTAGGCAAGGAGCCCGGTGTGGGGCTCGCAAACAATGAATCATGGATCACTACATCAAAAACTAATGATGTAATGTATGGTGATTAACATAACATAATAAAAAAAATAAAGTGTATTTCTTTTACACACACACACACACACACACACACAAAACAACTCTGGAGCAAGAAGGGGCTCTCACAGTACAAACCAGATAGAACACATCACAGAAGCATCCTGGTGGATTATTACGGCTTACTTGAGAGGAGAAATTTGGGTGGGAGCTCAGAGCTGCCTGGACCTTCTTCATGTTTAGTATTTATGGAAACTCTGTGGGCTCTCACTTAAAATGCACAGATACATAGCAGTGCCCGGGATCAGATTGAGCCTGCCCGTTGGGCTCCCTGCTCAGCAGGGAGTCAGCTTCTCCCTCTGCTCCTCCCCGTCGCTTGTGTTCTCTCTCTCTCTCTCAGATAAATAAATAAAAATCTAAAAAAAAATTTTTTTTCAATAAAATGCACAGACACAAAATAAAAACCCAAAGGCAAAACAAAGAGGACGAGGATGGAAAGGTGACCCCAGACCGGAAGTGCAGAAATGGGTAGAAGGGTTGGGGCTGCGGGGATGCGCTGTCATGGAAACCACAGCACTGACTTCCATCAAGAGTCTTCCAAAACTATTTTTATTTTTTTTAAAGATTTATTTATTTATTTGAGAGAGAGAGAATGAGAGGGGGGAGGGTCAGAGGGAGAAGCAGAGCCCCCGCCGAGCAGGGAGCCCGATGCGGGACTCGATCCCGGGACTCCAGGATCATGACCTGAGCCGAAGGCAGTCGCCCAACCGACTGAGCCACCCAGGCGCCCTCCAAAACTATTTTTAGATCTGCTGGTAATCAGGGTGGCTCCTTGACAGGAGAGGGAGCAGGTAGCGGATTCCATTTAACACCCACGCACACACTCACGCTCACCCACCCACCCATACGTGCACACATATATATTACACACATGCATATATATATATATACACACATGTCATTGTACATTTACAAATACGTATTTATATATTCCTTTTGATATTTAAAAACAAATTAAAAAATTTTAATCTCTCTTAAATATTTATTTATCTTTTACGTATTTTGGAACACTTAGCAATCTGCTTCTCTGATCGATCCCTGATTGATACACTCATGGGCATCCATGCAATAAAGGGTTAACTCAGCAGGCCTGGGTTGTCCAAACCTGCACATCCCAAGGAAACGACTGGCTCTTGACGGGCTCCTAGTTAACCTCTAAGGCCTTGGAGAATCCTATACTAACAACACCATTCATGGTGGGGGCCTTGGGCCATGCACTATCACTTTGACCTCTGGAGTAGCTGGAGGCTGAGTAAGCTCAGCTACACAGGTGCTCCACGCCTATGTGATTGACCCAGAAATAAAAATCGTGCACACTGAGGCTCAGGTGAGCTGCCCTGTTGGCAACACTCTGTGTGTGTTGTCACCCATTGTTGCCGGAAAAAGTCAATGCTGTTCACATGACTCCACCAGGAGAGACAACTTGAAGTTCATGCCTGGTCTCTTCTGGACTCTGTCCTATCTACTCTTTTTCATTTGCTGTAATAAACTATAACTGTGAGTACAATAACTCTTCTGAGTTCCATACATCCTAGGAAACCACTGAACCTGAGCGTGGTCTTGGGGACCCTCAACCCAACATCTTAAACTCAACATGGCCCAAACTAAACTTGTGATTCGCCCTCTCCCCTCCACCACAAATGCTTTCTCCATCCAACCTTCTCCAGGCAAAAAACAATGGCATCACTCTCCTTCTAGTTGCTCATACCAAAAATTTCAGGAGTCATTCTTTCTCGGTTACTCTTGCACTTCACATCCAACCCATCAGCAGAACAGTAAAGCCTATTACTGCAGTATACATTATTTACCCAAAAATGTGCATGTCATGGGCATACAGCATGCTGAATTTTCATAGTCTGAACACACCCATAACCAATACCCACAAAGAGAAAGAGAGCATCACCAGCTCTCCCTCCCCCTGGGAGTCCCACAGTTCAAGTCATTAAGACATTCCACAGGAAACCACTGTCCCGACTTCTAATAGCATAGATTGATTTTGCCTTCTGTACTTCATATAATAAATGGGATCATACCGTACATGCTCTTGTGTCTGGTTTCTTTGGCTTAACATCATAGTTGCAAGATTCGTCTACACTGTTGTGTGTAGTTGGAGCTCATTCTTTCTATTCGAGTAGTATTTTATTGGGTGAACATGCCACAATTATCCATTCTTCTGGTTTTTTTGGTTTTTTTTTTAAAGATTTTTTATTTATTTATTTGACAGAGAGAGACACAGCGAGAGAGGGAACGCAAGCAGGGGAAGTGGGAGAGGGAGAAGCAGGCTTCCCGCGGAGCAGGGAGCCCGATGCGGGGCTCGATCCCAGGGCCCTGGGATCATGACCTGAGCCAAAGGCAGACGCTTAACGACTGAGCCACCCAGGCGCCCCCATTCTTCTGTTGATTGGTATTTCGGTAGCTTCGAGATTACAGCTATCATGAATCGTGTTGCAGTGAATATCCTCACCCATGGCTTTTAGTGAACACATTTCTGTTGAGTATATACATCTAAGGTGTGGAGTTTTCATACGTTTTGCTTTAGTAGATACAGCTAAAGAGTTTTCCAAAATTTACACTGTCACCAGCCATGTACCTGTATGAGAGTTCTAGCTGCTTTTTTCCTCATCAACGCTGGGTGTTTTTATGCTTTCTCAATTGAGCTATTCTCAATCAACAAATTTAAAACAGCTCCCTGTGCTAGCGCTAGACTTCAGTACGAGTTGCCAGAATTTTCTAAAGAGAACATCCCATTTGGTAGCAGTTAAGTCATACCCTCTTGCTACTTTCCAGGACCCATCGGTTCAACCATCCCAGAACAAACTCCAGGTCACTGGAGAGAGCATAAAAGAAGTCTGCTCAACAGTGGGAATGCCCTTTGGGACTCCTGCTGTTACAATAATAAAAAGAGCTGGCTATGTGTCAGGACCAAATACACATTTTGACAAAATATTGAATGGCTGAGTATTTGGTCACAGGCAAACATCGCCATTATAGAATAAACTTTAGGGAATATAGGAATAAATCTGAAATGTTATGAAAACCTTTCAATTTATGTCACAATTTTATTTTTTCAAAATGTAGTCACCGTGTAATTTTGTAGCACAGATGGCTACTAGCTGAGTCCTCTGGTCTCTCTCCTGCCCATTTATGATACTAAATGGCTGATGAAGGAACAAGACATTTTTTTTAAAAGATTATTTATTTATTTATTTGACAGAGAGAGAGCACAAGCAGGTGGAGTAGCAGGCAGAGGGAGAGGGAGAAGCAGGTACCCCACTGAGCAGGGAGCCCGATGCAGGGCTTGATCCCAAGACCCTGGGATCATGACCTGAGCCGAAGGCAGACGCTTAACGACTGAGCCACCCAGACACCCCGGAACAAGACATTTTTGACCAGCATTGTTGATGGTGACATGTCACCAAACTATCAAGATTTCCTTCTTTGCTAAAAGTAACTGACTACAGTAGAAAATTTATTTCCTCTTCAACTCACAAGCTGGAAGATCTGGTTGATGGTGATGATGCTATTTCACTGAAACAATCCCATGGAACTGAAATCCCATGAAAGCACGTCTTTGTGCACTGCTTGAAAAAGCCATTTGGGGGAATCTTTTTTGGGGAGCAGACTTAAAAGGTTGTTGCTTTCTTTTCTTTTGTAGTAATGCTGTATCAGTCATCATTGATCCTCGCTGCATTTCACCTTTGCAGGATCTTCCAATGATCTCTTGCTGCCTAATAGGCAACCCCAAGACTTAGCGGTGTAGACAATCGTTTTGTTACATTCATTGATTCTGTGGGTCAGAAATTCACACAGGGGACAGCTGTGATGGTTTGTTTCCACTACATGATGGCTGGGCCTCAACTGGGAAGATGTAAATGGTTGGGGAGTGAGTCAAATGGCTGGGAGCTAGAATCATCTAGAAGTTTTCTCACTCACATGTCTGATGCCTGGGCCAAGATATTTGAAGGTTGGGCTCAGCTGGGAATTGTTGATTGGCGCACACACATGTGGCTTCTCCAGTTGGCTTGAGCTTCCTCACAACATGGCAGCCAGAGGCTAGTTGACCTTCTTACTTGGAGCTCAGGGATCCAAGAATGAGAGGGTCGCAGTAAACAAGGAAGAAGTTGCATGGCCCTTTATAACATGAGAAGTCACATAGATTCCCTTCCGTGATGCTCTTGGCCCAATAATTTCCCTTTGACCACACTCTCTATTGGTTAAAGAATTTACAAGTCTGCTCAGATTCAATAAGAGGGACAAAGATCACCACCTTTCAATAGGAATATCAAAAAACTTACAGCCATGTTTTAAAACCACTGCATGATGATACACATTCATTCTTCAGCTGATTAATAGAATTTCCACAGGTGAAGTACATGAGATTTTTAAACTCTAGGTATAGCTAGAGTGTTTATTGGAACGAGATATTCAGATTTAACAATTTGAATGACATGTCTTTTTTTTTTTTTTCCATGAAATATCATGGGAACTTGGGCAATCACACACATATTGCAAAATCAAAGGACTGATCACGCCCACGTTCAGGGATGCTAGAGGTGACAGCTGAACACGCATTTGGCTATTTGGTCTTGCAAAGGCCCCAATTCCAAAATGGAATCCAAATGACAGATTTGGGTTGAATACTCAGGCCAAAATTGTACTTCGCTGCATCTTTCCTGTGTGATATCCCTGAACCTTCAAAGTGCTGATCAGGACGGTTTTTATCGGTATTCCTTTTAGGAAGAAGAGGAAGGAGCTTGGAGAGCTCAAAGTGTCCGGGGCTGTGCAGCCAGTAAGCAGCATTGTTAGGTGCATCAGTGAGGTCCTGATGGGAAACAGCAACTCAAACTGAGTCATTGAGAAGTGTTTCGTTAACCACCAACAAAGGTGTTGCCTGTGGGCAGCAAGTTGAGGAAGCCTCCAAGGAGAGGTGAGGCACTATGCCCAGACTTGCAGGGCACGTGGGGCAGAAGGCGGGAGTTTCCAGAAGCTCCTGGGTATTTCTGGAAGCAGGGTAACTGTGGCCGAATGACAGAGCTGTCAGGAGCTTCGGCTTTGTTAGAGGAACTCAGGGGGGATTAAAGCTGCTGTTTCCTCTCGCCCTCAGGTTCCTGGTGGCTCCCAGGAGTCCCGTGGGCTGAACCCAGCAGGAAGGGAGAGGTTAGGAGGGCTAAGTGGTTGTCATCATAGAAGTCGGGGCACTCCACCCCGGTCCCCGAGGCCCACGCTGAACTGAAAAGAGTGGAAGGAGTGCGTCTGGAGGGAAAATCGGAGAAGGCGCAGACCCTTTGCTCGGTGAGCGGCTGAACGCCCCCTACCCCCCGCCCGGGCCGGAGGGCGCGTCCGCAGCCATGGCCGGTTGCCATGACGACCGCTGGACCGGCGCGGACGCAAGTGCGCAAGCGCGCGCTGCGACGCCGGCCTCGGCTCCGCGCAGCTGCGGGGATCGACGCGAGACGCCGCGTGACCCGCCGGGGCCCGGGCGGGAGCGGACGCCGGCTTCTCGGCCCCTCCGGCCGGGAGCAGCCGGCCTGGGTGGGCCGAGCAGGCGCCTGGCGAGCGGCTGCATCCCGGCGGCCTGTCCTCTGCCCGACCAGACCCGGCGGCCGGGGGCGGGGCTGCCAGATCCCTGCTGGGCGGCCGCCGGCCGGGCCCGGGGCAGGGCCGAGCGCGGTTCTCGGCGGGTCGCAGGACACGTGTGAGCACCCGGGGCCCGGTTGGGGGAGGAGGGGCCTGGGGAAGCGCGAGGCCGCCAGTAGGCCCGCCGCGCGGGGGGCAGCCGAGATCTCTGAGCCTGGCCGTCTTCTGGGGAATCTGACCTCCCTATCCTGTCACCTTACAGGATTAATATCTGGGGACCGTCCATCTTACAGACTGTTGAGTGCACGTGGGATTAGAGCCGCCAGGTGTCCGCGACCATGGCCACGAACCTTCTGGAGGACTGGTGCCGGGGGATGGAGGTGGACATCCACAGGTCCCTGTTGGTCACGGGCATCCCAGAGGACTGTGGTCAAGCAGAAATTGAGGAGACTTTGAATGGGGTCCTCTCCCCGCTGGGCCCATACTTCGTGCTCAATAAGATTTTTCTGAGGGAAGAGAATGCCAAAGCTGCCCTCATTGAGGTCGGAGAGGGTGTGAATCTCAGGGCCATACCCCGGGAATTCCCAGGAAGGGGGGGCGTCTGGAGAGTGGTTTGTAGAGACCCCACCCAGGATGCTGAGTTTCTGAAAAATCTGAATGAATTCCTGGATGCCGAGGGGCGTACCTGGGAGGATGTGGTCCGCCTGCTCCAGTTTAGCCACCCCCCACGGCCCCAGAATCAGTCCCCAGAGAACTGGGCAGAAGCTTTGGGGGTGCTCCTGGGGGCAGTGGTGCAAATCATCTTCTACATGGATGCCGAGATCCGCGGCCGCCAGGAAGCTAGGGCTCAGGAAGTGGTTGATGCCCAGGCAGTAGCAATCTCAGCTTTAGCAGCGTGGAGGAAGGTCAAGAAGGAGCCAGGGGGGGCTGCAGAACTAGGGTCTGCTTTGAAGATGGAGAATCCCGACACCTGGAATGACCTGGAAGACAAAGGTGACCCTCCCAAACCTCTGGTTAGCCGGGTTGGAGCTAAAAGTCGCTCCAGGAGAAAGAAGCAGAAAAAAAACACTAAGCAGGAATCAGTGCTCTGGAAGAAGCCCAAAGGCCACCATTCCAACAGCTCAGCCTCCTTGGAGGATCCTGAGGCTGATGGTGCTGAAAATATGGAGGTGTCAGAATCCGTCAGGAGCAACAGAAAGCCCTGTGTGAAGCAGGAGGAGTCGGCTTTGAAAAAGCCTGTGGCGAAATGTGCCTGGAAGGCTCCCAGCAGCCCATCCCATGATGCCCGGTCAGAAGCTGTGAGCCCTGGGGTCGCTTCACAGTCAGACCAAGATGGCGGTCAGGAGGGCCCCCCAGAGAAGAAGGCCATGGGCTGGGCCTTGGCAAAGAGCCCTGCCCCTGTGAGAAAGAAGAAGAAGGTGAGCTTGGGCCCTGTTTCGTACGTCCTTGTCGATTCAGAAGATGCCAAGAAGAAGCCGGTGATGGGGAAGAAAGGGCTGGGCTCAAGAAGAGATGGCTCAGCTCAGAAGGCCCTTCGAGGCCCCCAGCCCGTGGGGTTGCCAGCCTCGACGTCTCGGGGCCCAAAGGCCAAGCCGAAAGGCTCTCCTCATGCCTCCAGTGGTCAGAATGACAACAGAAGTCATTTGGGTTGTGCTGGCAAGGGCAAGTGGATGAGTGGGGAACCCAAGCAGGAGCAGCAGGTCGGTGCAGAGGCACTAGGGGGCGTGGCAGGTCAGGTGGTGTGCGAGGAGGACCCCAGTGCCGTGGAGGAGGATGACACACCAGTTGAGGTTTTAGAGGGCGGGAGCCCTGACCTCCCTCCTAGGAGCCCCTGAAGGCCAACCTTGGGGACACCTATGGGCAGGAGGTGGCAAAGCAAACCCCTCACCTCTCCTTTGTTACTTGAGTGTCACTGTGGTAGTCTCCAGTCGTTCTGCTACTCCATCCGACCTAGCTCCCTTGTTAAGAATCGAATAGTTGGGAGTGAGAACATTTGTCAGGGTCGATGGCTTTGAGGGTGGAGTTTTCTGGAAGCCTGGTTGCGGGATAGAAATGTTCAAACACTTAAAAGGTCCAAGGAAGTAAGAAAGAAATTCCAAATGACATCTCCTTCCCTGGTGAGCTCTTCTGATTTATCCACAGAACCCAGAAAGCTTTGATTCGGGGGACCACCCATACCCTATGAGTTGAAAGAAGACCAAGGACGAAGTATCAAATGGGGAACAAAGTTTTTTTCCTTAAGGAATGAACCATGACTTTGGACTCTTAGGGACCCAGTTTGGAGAGATGGGCCTCTCAGAGGAAAACCATGCATGAGCTCTTAGGTGGGAGAGGTTAAGGGAGGGAGGTGCACCTCTCTGCTCTTTTCTCTGCCAGGCCTGCTTTTGCCCCTCCCCCTCAACTCACCTTCAGAGGTTGGAGAATCGCTAAGCAGACTGGGAAAATCCTAGAATATTCACTCTTCCGTACATGGGCAGGGTGTCTGTTCATGTTCTGCCTTTCATCCTTATTCCCTGCTTCCTGGAGAGTGAGCTGACCTCTACATGCAGGGCCTTTCTCCCACCTTCTCTGTTTCACCTACTAGGAAGTTAAGCATAGATCTTCAGAGCAGACCTGCCTGCCTTGCACCTCCTGCTCTTCAGCTTCCATCCTCCAGTTAACTAGCCAGAGGGCAGGAACGCCCCAAGAGTTAGTTCTGGGGGACAAGAGTGTGCGCTTAGGCTTTGAAGTGTTTGAGGTTTAGGTTCTGTGAATAAAAATGGTACTTGGACTCCCATTTGGGGTCAGATGCTCTCAGGAAGCCTGTGGGGAGGAAAGGTGATTGGTAGGGAAGGACTCAAGCACTTCTGGCTTCCCAGCCCCAAGTCCATCCAGCACTACCAAACTCTCCACATCTTTGGGGCTGAAGACACTTCTCATGTTATAATAAGAGAGGGAAAAAATTCTTAAAAAGTTGGCTGTTAATTTCTGTTCTCCGAATAGACTAGCATACCATGTTTCCTGTGTGTGTGTGTGTGTGTGTGTGTGTACGGGGAGGGGGCAGGATACCCAACACCAGTGGTTCTCAAAAAGTGTCCCGGGAGGCCCAAGGCATGCTCAAAGATGTAAACCGAATTTATTTTTTTCATGTCTATAAAAAAAAAAGCTGGAACTTGAATGTCGTAAGCCAAGCCCGTCACAGAGGAGACGATCAGAATATTACCTTGTGTTCCTAAGTGAACTTGATTTCGTACAGGTCTCCAGTGAGTTGTTTCTGCCATCTATTTGCATATAGCTGAACTTCTTTTAAGTGTGGCTGATAAGAGAGGTTGCAAGTGGAAGAGATTGCGTCCCGCGCATGCCCCGTGCTGTAATGCTCTGGAAGAAGTTTCCCTTTGTAATTCACACGCTCTTGTTAACGCTGTGACGTTCAGCTGTATGATAGCACGTCATGTATTCACGCTCAGTAATACCGTCGCGTGGAGTTTCAGCCCTTTGATGGGTCCAGGGGCTGTCTTCTGACTTCAGTTTTTGTGCTCGAGAATGTGAACAGTTGTTAGATGTTGTTAGTAATTCCGCCTTGAAAATAAACGTGACAGTTAATTTCAAAAACCTGGATGAGTCTTAACTGAAGATGCCTGGGGCTGGGGGGAGAAGAAACCGGTTTCCGTTTGCAGCTCTTCCTCCGGATCCGCATCATCCGTGGGCATCTCAAGGTTTTTCCTTGGGTTTGTGCAAAACAAAACCCAGGAGCGGGCTGGCCTCTCAAGGTGAGGGAGGCCTGGGACTCTCCAGCACCCGGTTTCAAAATCGGGTCCATTAGGGCTTCATTGTGTTAACAGATGGCCACCATGATGGGTAAAGGCAAACATGTATGTTACAAAATTAGGTTAGCAAATTAAGTATCTGTTGACGCTCTTAGAGGTGAGGTCACGGATTATTTGAGAAGAGGGTCCCCCCAGTGAACAACACACTCTCCTAGACTCCCAGCCTGGCACGAGCTGTCAGTCCTGCAAGGATCGACAGTTTTTCGTGACAGAAGATGCCTTTGAGGTGTCCTCTTTGCTCTGCGGCCTGTCACCAACTCGAGAGGCTCTCCCGCAGATCTTGGGGTTTCTAGAAGGTTCGAAAACAGGTAACTGGTGACATGAATTTATCTGAAAATGTTAGTTCGCTTTGAAAAGCAGCTGGAAGAGGAAGGCCCTTTCCTCCCCTCCCCTCAGACAGAAGCAGGTTTTTCAGTTTTCTCCTCCCCAGCGCCCTCCCCTGCGAGGTGTTCTGAAAGGTCAATGGAGATGGTCAGGGAGGGAAGAAGCACAAGAGACCAAAAGGGAAGCTGGCGTTTGGGGACAGGGGAGTGACTGAGGTGCCGGAGTAGAGGCTCATAGAGACCTGGGTAGTGGGTTTATGGATTGGGTGCTTTTCCCCTCTCCCTCTATGGAAAAGCCATATCTGGCCAACATCTTTAAGTACCTCCCAAGATGTAGTCACTCCCTGTAGTTCACCCAGGCCGGCAGTAGAGTCTGAAAGGCTGACTTGGCCTGAAGTTGGGGGGTGGGGGGGCACACCTAGGGATGGGGCCCGGCGAAATGCTGGGAACTCGGCTGTCTGCAAGGAAGCCTCTCAGCCCCTCTCTGGGAGGGGGCAGCATTCTGCTTAGGGCTGTGCTGGGAGCAAGGCCCAGCCTTTACCATTCCTCTGGGGGAGATGGGAGTGATGCCAAGAGCCTCTGCGTACCCCCCCACCCCGTCCAAGGCCCTGAAGGCAGTGTCCTCGATCATCGGTGCGTTCGGTCAGCCCCGAGGTGCTGGGCATGGGCTCCGTGACAGCCAGGAACCAGACGAAGTTTCCTGCCCTCCTGGGGCTGGCATTCCGGTGGGAGGTAGACGGCGCACAGGGAGCTGCGTGATACCGAAGGGGTGGTGAGTACAGGCCTGAAATCCGCGGAGGGAGAGGGTCCCGATGAGTGCGTGTGTATATGGAAAAGAGCGCTGGCTGTTTTATATAGTGGTCAGGGAGGGCCTCTCTGAGGTGACATCTGAACACCCAGGTGGGAGGTGAGGGAGGGAGACAGGCAGCCGGCTGGTGGCACAGCATCCCAGGCAGAGGGAAGAGAGCGTGAGGAATGCCTGGTGGTTGAGAAAAAGCGCAGGAGGAGGAGGAGGAGGTGGGTGTGGCCAGATGAGAGGTGGAGCGAGGAGGAAATGAGGTGAGGTCAGGGCGGTTTGGGAGGCTTGTGGGCTTCGGAAAGGATGGGCTTTGGCTTCAGTCTGAGTGAGTTGGGAGCCATGGGAGGTTCTGAGCAGAGGGTCGTGATCCCGAATTGGGTTTTCACAGGCTGCGGGGTGCGGGGGGGGGGTTGAGGGCAGAGCTGGAAGCCCAGTGAGGAGGAAGGAGGTGACCGAAGTAGCGACAGTGGCCAGGGCAGGGGCCCACGGGGGCTCTAGAAAGAGCTGCCCCTCGCGTGCTGAATTGCAAATAGGTGAAGAATAAAGATGTAAGTTTATTATCCCTTTATATTTTATATTCAGTGAAATGCACGAATCTTAAGTGACCTGTTGGATGAGTTTTGACATATCTTCATCATTTTTATTTTTTTTATTTTTTTATTTTTTTTAATATATTATTTATTTATTTGACAGAGAGAGACATAGCGAGAGGAGGAACACAGGCAGGGGGCATGGGAGAGGCAGAAGCAGGCTTCCCGCGGAGCAGGGAGCCTGATGCGGGGCTCGATCCCGGGACCCAGGGATCATGACCTGAGCCGAAGGCAGACGCTTAACGACTGAGCCACCCAGGCGCCCCCATCTTCATCATTTTTAAGTGTGCAGTTCAGTAGCATCGAGTTCATTCAGTGTCGTGCAACCATCACCACCACCATCCATGCAACTGTCTTCATCTTGTAAAATGAAAGCTCTAGAAACAATAACAATGATTCCTCATTCCCCCTCCTCCCAGCCCCCAGCAGCCACCGTTCTATTTTTTTTTTTTTTTTTTTTTTTTAGTGAGCTTTGGGCCCAACATGGGGCTCGAACTCACAACCCCAAGATTGGGAGTGGCATGCCCCGCCCACCAAGCCAGCCGGGTGCCCCACCGGCATTCCACTTTCAATCTCATCACTTTGGCTAGCCCGGGCACCTCCTATAAGTGGCCTCATACAGTGTTTGTCTTTTTGTGACTGGCTTGCTTCACTGAGGGTAATGTCCTCAAGGTTCATCTCAGTGGTAGCCTGTGTTCGAATTTCCTTCTTTCTTTCTTTCTTTCTTTATTTTATTTTTTAAAAGATTTATTTATTTATGAGAGAGAATGAGAGAGGGGAGGGTCAGAGGGAGAAGCAGACTCCCTGCTGAGCAGGGAGCCCAACGTGGGACTCGATCCCAGGACTCCAGGATCATGACCTGAGCCGAAGGCAGTCGCTTAGCCAACTGAGCCACCCAGGCGCCCCCCTTCTTTTTTTAAAGTTGAATGACATTCATCGTGTGGATATAGCACATTTCATTTATCCATTCATCCATTCATCCACTGAGGGGCATTTGGGTTGCTTCCCCTTTCTGACTGTAGTCCACAGGGCTGCTACGAAAGTAGGCATACAAATAAGTCTTTGGGTTCTTGCCTTCTGCTCTTCGGGGTACGTACCCAGATGTGGAATTGCTGGTCCTATGATAATTCTATTTGTAATATTTTGAAGAAATGCCATATTGTTTTTCATTGTGCTGCCTTGGTTTTAAAATTCCCGCCCAAGGATGCCCTCTATGATGCGCTTACAGGAGCAGGGGAGCTCAGCCACATGGTAGAAACTTCTCTAGCCCGTCTGCTGTCTGCTCCAGTTTCCCTGCACCTGGAACCAATTTTGGTAGCATAATCTGGCATTATAGATGACTTTGTGCCAGTTGTCAATGGAGGTGTTCTCCTAATACCTCTTGGTGGGTAGGATGTAAGCAGTTGTTAGTGTTAAAAATTCAACACAAAAAAAAACCCCCAAAAACTACCATTATTTTTCCAAGCCTTAGGATCTGTTTAATTTGAGCATTTCCCGTGATTGTAGAGTGAATGGTTTAACATTTTTTACAGCTGGAGTAGCCAAGAAAATTCTAGAACAGACAAGGAAAAAGGATGGCCTTGTGGGTTATTAAAAGATATACAAATATGTACCCAATCCACAATCACAGAGAAAGCGGTAGAACAGAAGAGCAAGTCAGAAACAGACACGTGGATTTGGGATATTTTGTTTGGTGGTTTTGCAGATCAGAGGGAAAAGAGATAATTAAATAGATGCTTTTGTGCTGGGGGGGCTAGTTTTCCTTATAAAAGATAAATTTGCTAGATCGAAGAATAAAATATTAAAAATAACAGTACAGAAGTTATAGAAGGAAATATAGATGAATTCATCCATCATTCTGGTGTGAGAAAGGCTTTTCTAAGCAGGATATAAAACCTAGGGGCCATGAGAGGAAGAAGATCAATTGTCAACACAAACATTTTTTTAAAAGATTTTATTTATTTATTAGAGAGAGAGCACACAGAGGGAGAGGAAGAGGGAGAAGCAGACTCCCCACTGAGCAGGGAGCCCAATGCAGGACTTGCTCCCAGGACCCTGAGATCATGACCTGAGCCGAAGGCAGATGCTTAACCGACTGAGCCACCCAGGCGCCCCAACACAAACATTTAAAGCCACTTCATGACAAATGTTACTATGAAGGAGAAGATAAATGGCTCACTTGGAAAATATATTCACTATACATCACAGCAACGATCTAATTTTTAAACTTTATTAACAACGAATTCAAATTAATAAGCAAAAGATGAACAGCCTAATAGAAAAATGGGCAAAGCATCTGAATAGGCAAGTTCCAAATGACTGAGAAATCACGTGAAAAGTAAGCTCACCACACTCCTGTTGAAATCAATGCAGTCAAAGCAAGGTAGCATTTGCCACCTTTTAGGCAAAACTTTTTACACTTTACGTATTCCCTGCTACTAAAATATTAGGAAAAATCTTCATAGAGCCTCTTTGTTTGCTTAAATTGATGCCAAATTTCTGGATTTTTTTATTGATCTCTGACAATTGCAACTAATATTCCCAAAGAACTCTGGTCAACCTGTGTTCACTTTTACAAAATAGCAGTTTGGTGGTGTGCTACTGGGATGATTAATTTCCTTTTTTTTTTTTTTTTTAGTATATTTCCCCACATTAAAAAATACCACATCACAGACATTTAAAAGCACCCAAACAAATGCATTATGTAATCCAAACAACATTAGATAGTGTGGTCAGTTAACTCATTCCCCCACAGATGATGCAGTAATTTTTTCTATCCACCTCTGCTTATAGATTTGCACTTTTTGTGGCAGAAAGAGTGCTGGGGAAGACCAGAGAGCTGTGGGGTCTGTGCTAAAGCTCACTGCAGGGCATGTCCAGGTCTGTAACACTGCCCCCAGGAGTCCCGGCTCAACCCAGCGCATGAGTCCTGCTCAGTGAAATGTCAGGCATGGCTCCCACAGATCCGGCCCTGGATCTTGTCCAGGCCTGATGGCCATGTACTAGCAAGAGAATGCAGGGCAGGTCTCAGCGTGGCAACATGGCTTTAGGGATCATCTTAGTGCTCTGTGTGAGATGGGCATTTCTCCCGTGACTTGGGCGATTTTGAGTAAGACAAGGAGTTGTCCGAGGCTTAGTTGTTTCCGTTACGATACCACATTTCCTGTGACTCCCACTTTCAAGCTTCTGGCTCCATTTCACCAAAGCCATATCCTGGCTCTACAAAACGAGCTCTTGAAAAATTGTTCTCCTGTAGGAAGATATGGAAATGTCTGGGAAAAAAAAAAAACAAAACATACTAGGTAGGGGTGACCACATCATCAAAAAATCTGTGCATAACACGTAACAACGTAAACTTGCTATGCGTCGTTTAATTCATTTAGAAGTGTAGAGTCTGTGCTTCTCACCCCTGAAAAGAAAGTGAGGGGAAAAGATGAAAACCACAAACTGGGAAAAATATTAACAGCATTATATAACAGACATGGGCTAATTCACTTACCAAAAGTTAATAGGAAATAAGAAAAAGCCTGACAGAAAAATACACAAAGGCCATGAACATGTAGTTTAGAGAAAAGAAATCAAGATGGCTAATAAGGGTGTGACAGGAACATTCAACCCCATTCCTATATAAGAATCAAAAACAATGAATTATATGGGGGCACCTGGCTGGCTCAGTTGGTGAAGCACATGACTCTTGATCTCAGGGTTGTAAGTTTGAGCCCCACAATCGGTGTCGAGATTACTTAAAAATAAAATCTTTAAGGGGCGCCTGGGTGGCTCAGTCATTAAGCGTCTGCCTCCAGCTCAGGTCATGATCCCAGGGTCCCGGGATCAAGCCCCGCATCGGGTTCCCTGCTCGGCGGGAAGCCTGCTTCTCCCTCTCCCACTCCCCCTGCTTGTGTTCCCTCTCTCGCTGTGTCTCTCTCTGTCAAATAAATAAATAAAATCTTTAAAAAATAAAAAATAAAAAATAAATAAAATCTTTAAAAATTTTTTAAAAGCAATAAATTATAGTTTTTCACCAATCAGAAATTTAAAAGCTGGATAAAAACCCACTGCTGTTGAGGCTGTGGAGAAATGGTCGGTCTCACCCGCTATTGGTGGGAAGGTGGATTTGTCCAGTCGAGATGCTCTAGATGCCTGTGATTTCAGGGCTGATTAAGTCATCCATTGGGCATTCTTAGGATGAAATACCATGTGCTGATGTGAAAGGCTTTCTAGGCCGTCATTTAAGGAAAAATTCACAAGAATGCATATTAAGATCGCAGTTGTTTAAAGATGAAGGAAGATTTATATATAAGTGCTGGTATATGAATAATTTATTTCTCTGGAAGTGATAAGTAAAAAAGCAGTAGTAAGAAACTGTCGCTGTGGTAAATAAAATCTTAAAAAAAAAAGGGGGGGGCGCCTGGGTGGCTCAGTCGTTAAGCATCTGCCTTCGGCTCAGGTCATGATCTCAGGGTCCTGGGATCGAGCCCCGCATCGGGCTCCCTGCTCCGCGGGGTGCCTGCTTCTCCCTCTCCCACTCACCCTGCTTGTGTTCCCTCTCTCGCTGTCTCTCTCTCTCTCTCAAATAAATAAATAAAATCTTTAAAAAAAAAAAAAGAAACTGTCGCCGTTGTTATTTTGGCGACAGGGACCATGGAGGATTTGAATAGTGATATGGAGAGTCTCACTTTTCATATCTTGCTTTTAAATACTCTTTGAATATTACAACCACACACACAAATCATTAATTAAATAATGAATTAATTAATTAATGAAATAAAAGTAGCCAGAGATAGTACAACCACTTTAGAGAACTATTTGGAAGTTTCTGAAAACGTTAAACGCCTGTTGTGTGACCCAGGCATTCCAATCCTAAGGATTTACCCAAGAGAAATGAAAACATGTCCACTGAAGCCACGTACATGAATATTCATAGCAGCATCTTGCTCATAATAGCCCAAACCTGGAAACCACTCAAATGTTCTCGTTTCCCTTGGGTAGATTCCTAGGAGTGGCACATCCATTCAAGAGAATGTCACTCAATAATAAAAAGGAATGAAGGACTGATACCCACAACAATATGGACAAATCGCAAAGGCGTACTTATCTTAGTTCATAATACCACAGACTAGGTGGCGTATAAGCCACAGACATCTATTTCTCACAGTTTTGCATGCAGGACATCCACGATCAGGGTGTCAACATGGTTCTGGGGAGAGTCCTCTTCCAGGTCGTAGACGAGTGACTTGTCCCTTTACCCTCACATGGAGGAGAGAGGGCAAGGGGTCTCTCTGGGGTCTCCTAAAGGGCACGAATCCCATTCACGAGGGATCTACCCTCATCACCTAATTACTTCCCCAAAGCCTCACCTAAAACCATCACCATCACATTGGGGGTTTGGATTTCAACATATGGATTTGGCGGGGGACACAAACACTCAGCTTATACCATTTCTGAGAAGTTTTCAGAACAGGAAAAACTCATCTATGGGTGAACAAAAAAATCACAGCTGTGCTTGCTTCGGTGGGGGACAGAGTGTGGCTGCGGGAGGGCACGAGAAAACTTTGTGGAGGGCTGGAATGTTCTGTGCCTGGTGGTTGCACAGGTGTACGTATCTGCCCAAACCTACAGACTCGGACACTTAGAATGTGTGCATTTCACTGCCTCTAACTTTTATAACTTATAACTTTTATAAAAGCAATTTTTAAAAAGTAACCAGGGGGAGATTTTATTTTCATCCTGACAATGCTGTGAGCTGAATAATTAACAGTGGAAAAACCATAGCAATGTTGAACGGTCAAGCCACATCACCGATGGGGCTGGTTTAATGCATTTTGTGTACAATTATAAATCTTGGGGTAAGTCAGCTCCAGCCCACTCAACAGGCCCATGTACACTTCCGATCAGTGTGCTGTGGATTAAGACCATTTGTAGTCCAGGGGCGCCTGGATGACTCAATCGGTTGAGCTTCCGACTCTTGATCTCGGTTCAAGTGTTGATCTCAGGGCTCGGGTCTTGATCTCAGGGTCGTGAGTTCAAGCCCCACGTTGGGCTCCATGCTGGGCATGGAGCCTACTTAAAAATAAATAAGTAAAGCAATAAATAAGTAAGTAAAGAAATAAGACAACCATTTGTAGCCCAGCATGGGTCTGTGTTTAAAATTCAGACCTGACACATTTGTTCTTATAAAATCGTGCATGTGATCCACATCTCATGTGTGTGGATGTCACATTCAGTTCAAGGTCAAGGGGCTCGAGATGTTTGGGGGATGCTGCTTGGTCCATGGTGAGGGTACAACAGATCTACACCCCAGAGGAGCTGCTGGAGAAGGTTGTCCTGTTGCAGCCTGTGACCTTGACATTTCTGAGGGGGCAGGTGTTCAGTTATTGGAGGATGTTAATGATTCCAGATGAATCAAATTCTCCATTGTTGGCTTGCCAGCATCTGGATTGGTTTAACTGAACCACATCCTGACATTACAAGGCAAACTATTTAAAATCTGCTACCCTCTGAGAACGGCCAGAACATTCAGAACACAAATCAATGTGGGCAGGTGAGCCGGCAGACAATGACATGGATTATAAAGCAGTGATGTTAGTATAGTTTGTTCATGAGGAAGAAACAGGTCAAAAAAACAGCGGGGCAGAATGATGAATCCAGAAATAAAATGTCATATATCTGGAAATTCAGACTCTAAGCAGGGTGCTATTTATTTTAAATTAGTAGAAAAGAAAAGAGATTTTTTCTCAGCATGGCTGGTGCTTACGAAACTGGCTGGCCATTTGGAAGAAAAGACTAAAGTTGGATTCTCCACCTCTTTCTTTGTTTTCCCAAATACCTTCCAGATGGCTCAAAGACGTAAATGTAAAAATGAAATCAAGAGACATTTAGGTAAAAACAGAAGCAACGCTATAGCATGGTGACCATAGTTAATGATACTGTATTTCACAGGGGCGCCTGGGTGGCTCAGTTGTTAAGCTCTGCCTTTGGCTCAGGCCATGATCCTGGGGTCCTGGGATCGAGCGTGGGGTTTCCTCCTCAGCGGGAAGCCTGCTTCTCCCTCTGCCCCCTACCCCCGCCCCCCACTCACACTCTCTCTTTCAAATAAATAAAATCTTAAAAAAGAAAAAGAAAAAGAAACGGATCTCTGAATGCTGCTTTCCAGGCCATACCTTCAAAACCTTTTACTGGAAAGTTAGCATATCTTAAGTGTTCAGGTAGATACATTTTCTTTTCTTTTCTTTTCTTTTCTTTAAGATTTTTATTTATTTGACAGGAAGAGTACAAGCAGGGGGAGTGGCAGGGACAGGAAGAGGGAGAAGAAGGGGTTTATTCTGGTTTCCTATATTTGTCAAATTTTTTTAAGTAGGCCCCACACCCAACATGGAGCCCAATGCGGGGCTTGAACTCACAGTCCTGAGATCAAGACCTGAGCCGAGATCAAGAGTCGGACGCTCAACCGACTAAGCCAACCAGGCGCCCCTACTTTGTCAATTTCTAACTAAGCACTCATATTGTTTTTATTTTTCTTAAGTAGCAAGTATTCAGCCATAAAAAGAATGAAGTACTGATATGTGCTATGATGTGGCTGAATCTCTAAAACATTAAGCTAAATGAAAGAAACCAGGCACAAAAAGCCACATATCGTACGATTCTATTTATATGAAATGTCCAGACTCGGGAAATCTATAGGGAGGGAAAGGAGGGAAAGTAGATTAAGTGGTTGCTGGGGTCCAGGGTGGGGGAATGAGGAGCTGGTGCTTAGTGAGTAAGGGTTTCCTTTTGCAGTGATGAAAATATTCTGGAACTAGATAGAGGTGGTGGTGAATCCACTAAATGCCCACTGAATGGTACGCTTTATTTATTTATTTATTTTTTTAATTGTTTTTTAAAGTAAACTCTACCCCCAGTGTGGGACTGGAACTCGACCCTGAGACCAAGCCTCGCATGCTCTGCTGACTGAGCCAGCCAGGCGCCCCTGAATTGTACACTTTAAAATGACTAATTTTATGTTATGTGAATTTCAATTCAATTTTTTTAAAAAGTATTAAAAAAATCTGTCAGCTGGCTCATGGATCCTTTTTGAGGGGAGTAGGGTGGCTGTTCTTTATACTTTCCCTGCATTAAAAAAGCCACCAAGCCAAACACATGTGGAAACCACATTACCTCTCACTGCCGGGTAAATTAGTTCCGCTGCAGATCTTGGAAGAAGGCGTTTCCTGTCATCTTTAGATATGTATTTGAGTTTATAAATCAGCATGTTTTTGGTTAGGAGCACTTTTAGCTTCCCAAGGGTCAAATTTTAAAATTCCAGCCTGGGTTCATCCATTCTTGCAAAACCGGAAAAACAAGAGGACTTGCAGAGTGTAGTCTGGTAAAGCCGTGGGGCCCCAGCCTCAGCGGGAATGTTCTGGAACAACAGTGAATGTGTAGCTAATGCCAATGATTATAGTCTACTTTCATATTTGAGGTGATTGAGTATTCCTTTTATGACTTTCACACTTAGGTAAGAATTGTGAGCATTTAGAGAATGTTCAAGAACAAAGCTCTGAAGCAAAAAAGTCCTACCACTGCTTTTTCAAGATTCTGTACATGCTTAACTGAAGCATTTTCTGTGAATCTAAGGTGAGCTGTTTTAACGTGCAAGAATAGGGAGGGGAAAACATTTGAAACAACCAGAAAACAGGTCAGTGATGAAACGGAATTGGCTCTGATTAAATATGGAAAATGTATTATAAACCTATAATTAAAATAGTTTGGTACAGAGTGAAGATTGGGAGAATATCAAGTCTGGAACAGAGCTACATAAATATACAAATCTCGTTTCCGACAGAGGTGGGACTTCAACTCCGTGTGGGAAAGATGAATTATTCACAAAATGGTATTGGGACAATAAGCTAATTATTTGGGGAAACAGAAGCTGCGCCTTACATCAAAATCAATACTAGAAAGATTAAAAGATGGATAAGATGAAATTGGAAGGGACGCCTGGGTGGCTCAGTCGTTAAGCGTCTGCCTTTGGCTCAGGTCATGATCTCAGGGTCCTGGGATCGAGTCCCACATCGGGCTCCTTGCTCAGTGAGGAGCCTGCTTCTCCCGCTCCCCCTGCTTGTGCTCTCTCTCTGTCTGACAAATAAATAAAAATCTTAAAAAAAAAAAAAAGATGAAATTGGAAGAGTTGCAGAGAGAAAGAGTGGTGGGTAATTGAACATCTTGAAGGGGAGAGAGCTTTTCAAAGCCAGCTGGACTCGGGGAGTGCCAAGGTCGGGTGACCCCCACATAAATGTGGGCCCAAGTTGGGACTGGGGTGTTCCTGTCTCATGTAATGCAAAACCCTCAAAGAAAACCAGTCACTTAGCCACTGGACCACAGAAAAGTTCAATTTCTTTTTTTAAGAGAGAGAGCATGCACAAACAGGTGAAGGGGCAGGCAGAGCAGGCAGAAGGAGAAGCAGGATCCCTGCTAAGCAGGGAGCCTGATGCGGGACTCGATCCCAGGACCCTGGGATCATGACCTGAGCCGAAGGCAGACGCATAACCAACTGAGCCACCCATGTGTCCCTAAATTTCTTATATGGGAAAGAAAAAAAAAACAGTCAAAAGACAGTGACACACTGGGGGGGAATAGACAAAGTCTTTATACCTTCCTTCATGAAAATCTTATGTAAATGATCCAGATCCATGTAAATGATCCAGAACTCCTGAGAAGAAGGGCCAAGGGACAAGAATAGGAGATTGTCAGAAAAACAAATACCAATGGCCATAAACACGTAAAAAGATGCTCAGCCCCACACTCAAAGCAAGGCAGTGGGGCGCCTGGCTGGCTCAGTTGGAAGAGCATGCGACACTTGATCTCCAGGTCGTGAGTTCGAGCCCCATGTTGGGTGTAGAGATTACTAAAAATAAATAACTTTAAGAAAAGAAAAGAAATGCACAGCAAAAAACAGCCGCGAGGGAAGGATGGACATACAGATCGATGGAATGGAGCTGAGGGTCTAGACAAGACCCGTGAGATACCATGTCCCACGCATCTGGTGGGCAAAAGCTCTGGACTTTGTGTAATGTCCCGTGCTGGCAAGTTTCCAAAGAACAATCTCACTCGATCCCACCGGGAGTGGGAACCGGTCCAGGGACAATGTGGCGAAAGCTGTCGCACTTTTAAGATGGCCCTTGTTTTGGGTCCTAGTGGTTTTCTCCAACCTTATATACTCTCAAATGCACACCACAGTACCCACTCGAGAAATATCGAAGGGGAGTCTGTGTAAGAGTGAAAAGTGAAAGTAATCCAAGTGCCCGTCAATATGGAACTGGAAGAATTAATTGTGGGAGGATGGGATGCTCCCTGGGCCTTAAAAAGAAAGGCTGAGATGTCTTTCGCTGATGCAGAACAGCTCGGAAAATATTTTACGTGAAAAATACCGAGGTGCAGTAGGGGCCACGTGAGATCAGTCATTTCCATATAAATGAAAACCATTATGTGGTTATACAAATGGTAGGATATGCATCAATTTTTTTTTTTCCTGGAGGGAAAAAATAACTGTGAAGACATTACTTCTGAGATGGGGAACTCAGTGGAGGTGGCACGGGGGTGGGGCTTGTGATATGGGGACACGTTATTACTGTCCCTAACTGTAATTCTCACATTTGATAACATAAGTTTTTAAAATGCCGACGTGTCAAGATAGTTGGACATTTTTCATTTTCTCTATTTTTCTTTGCTGTAAAAAACAACACGGTACTTAGAAAGAGGTTGAATTAGTCCCAAAGCCACATTCACGGACATTGCTAAGTTAACCAGATTTTCCTACAGTTCCTAGAAGTGTCTCCTGCCATTTCTGAACAAATATTTGCACTTATAAAGCATCTTTGTGTTGGAAGGTGTATCCCTGCAGAACACTGGTTAAAGTTTAGATTTGGGGTACAGGCATGTCCGCTCCTGAAAAACTAGCAACTATTTCTGCAAAACAGATGCCTTGTCACGCTCAACTCAATGACAAGGAAACCTCAGGGACAGCTGCCATGGAAAAGCTCCAGTCCCTGCGTGATCAGTCTGTAAAAGCAAGTGAAGGCGTAACAACTGAGTGCCTGCTCACGTGCTGGGGGGGTGGGGCGCTGGCTGGGTGCCTCCCGGTGACTTTGACATTGAGGCTGAGCAATGTGAACAGCTGTCCATGGTTTTAGTAACTTAACTGAAAAACAAACTCCCCACTACCTCTTTGTCCCAGCTCCTTGAGGTTACATATGAGTTGCAAATTAAGCTGTTGAAAACTTGTTACGGTAGGAAAGTAACCGAGAAATTTTGGAAAGGAAGTGTAATGGTGGGGGAGGGGCGGGGTGCCGAGTAAGCCCTGTCTGGCTACAAAATGCATCATAAATGTATGACATTCCTAACAGTTTGGTGCCCCCAAAGACGAGATTTTCGGGTTTGATGAAGACCGTATTATTGCAAATCAGCAGACAAGATAAGAACCAAGTGGCCAACCCTTTGGAGAATAGAGAAATAAAAGCTGGATTCCTATGTCCCTTTTACTGAGATAAATTCCAAATGGGTCCAAAATTTAAATGCAAACCACGGTAAATTGTGTTAACTCTACTGGAGTTAAAATAAAACAAATGGTGTGTTCATAGATGCTCTTAAAGTGGAGCTAATGTTTTCCTAAAAAGAAAAACAAAACTCAGAAGTTTCCTAGCGGCAAGGTTGATACATTTGAATTCTAAAGCTTGTATGTGACCGGAGAATCATAAAGTTTTAAAAACTGACAGACTGTGAATGCGTGTATTTAAAATCATCCTGCTGATGTGTTTTCCCCCTCTATTTTCAAGACCTTTTTTTTTTAAAGAAATTTATTTATTTATATTTTAAGTAATCTCTGCACCCAGCGTGGGGCTTGAACTCACAACCCTGAGATCAAGAGTCACATGTTCTACCAATTGAGCCAGCCAGGCACCCCCAAAACCTTTATTTATTGTATTTTTTAAATTGTATTTTCCTTGAACATTTTAATGGTTATTAAATGCGCTGGTCTCATTTTCTTTTCAACAATGCCTTGGCTCGTGTGACCTGGTTTTAAACAGCTGCTTATTCTAATCGCCATTACCCAGATCCAGAAGGATTCGAAGTGGAGCCATGGGGGAATTCTTTTTCCCCCCAAGCAGAATTGCAAAACTCTTGTCATTTCTTATCACAAATGAAAAAGTCACGAGGGAAACACCCTGAATTTGCTGGAATGCAGCCTTTTAGACTCACAGCAAACCCTGTGTTCAGGCTCATTACACAATCATTTGTTGTTATAAAGTTTTTATGTCACCAAGGCTGAATAAATCCTGGGCAGATGCTCCTGTCATTTCTCGGAGCCTGAGGAATGTGAGCGGTGGCAGCTGCCGAGTTGGACAGTCTCACATGTGTGGACGTGTTGGGGCTGGGGTGTTCAGATAGAGCTATGTGTTTTATTCAGGCAACAGATTTATAGGAGCGATCAGACCTGCAGAAAAATAAAAAGGAAAAAAGGAAAGAGAAAAGAATCCCTGTAGTTGCAGCCAATATTGTGGTCTTGGCTTCGAACACATGTTATTTTTAGGTTGTGGTGGATCGGTTTTTATTTAATAAGGGTCCATATAAAGAACGAACAAGAGATGACCCATAATCCCACAGCAAAAATAGCCCCCGTGGACATTTTAAAACAAAATATGCACAGCGTTAGACATTCCAACAGCGCAGGATTGAAAATAGAAAGCACTCCGCCATCGTACCCCTCCTCCGCCTCCCCCCCAAAACCAACGACCATAATACGTTCTCAATTTTCCTTCCAAAGAGAAGAGATGCTTTATGTATATACCAGCACATCTCTCTATGTGTAGGTGCATGTATATGTGTGAATAATGTATGTATATATGTGTGTGCATATGCATGCATGTTTTGTGTTTATGTGTTATATGATTCTGTGTATGACAAGAGCAGAAGCAGTGAGGTCCCTCAAGATCTAGCTTGGACACACTGTATCATTCTGCCTCCTGCTATTGGTCAGAGCAGTCACAAGAGCCGCCCAGATCCAGGAGGCGGGAAGCCGACCCGCCCCCCGGGCCAAGGGCAAAGTCACGCCGCAAAGGGGCGTGGCTTGGGGAGGCATGCTTCATCGAGGGCCATTATTTTAACAATCCACCACAATTAATTATTGTAATGCACTGTCAGCGCCTTACAAGTTGGGTAGTAGATTCAAAAGTGTTTATTATAAACGGGACAAATAAATCAGGTGCATACATAAAGCAGAAACTAAAGAGCGCCGGGGACAAGAGGAGATCACAGAAGGGGGCTTGTGAGTAACCTAATTCTCTGCATCGAGGTCCAAAATTAAAAATAAAATTCTCTATTGTTTTATACTTCACATATCCGGATCAAAGATGATTCATCATGGATGTTACAGTTGATTTTGGAGTATTTCCCCCAAATTTTAAAGTAGCAAACTTGAGATGCCTGGGTGGCTCAGTTGTTGAGTGTCTGCCTTTGGCTCCGGTCGTGATCCCGGGGTCCGGGAATCGAGCCCCATGTCGGGCTCCCAGCTGAGCAGGGAGCCTGCTTCTCCCTCTCCCTCTGCTGCTCCCTCTGCTTGTGCTCTTTCTCTCTCTCTGTCAAATAAATAAATAAATAAATAAATAAATAAATAAATAAAATCTTTTTTATTTATTTTTATTTTTTTTATTTATTTTTTTAAAGATTTTATTTATTTGACAGAGAGACACAGCGAGAGAGGGAACACAAGCAGAGGGAGTGGGAGAGGGAGAAGCAGGCTTCCCGCCGAGCAGGGAGCCCGACGCGGGGCTCGATCCCAGGACCCTGGGATCATGACCCGAGCCGAAGGCAGACGCTTAACGACTGAGCCACCCAGGCGCCCCATAAATAAAATCTTTTTTAAAAAGGTAGCAAACTTGACGTTCTGCTTTTAATTTCTAATTATTTTTCTTGAATGAGTCGCGGCTTAAATGCAATGAAATAACTATTATTTTTAAAGTTTTATTTATTTTTAATTTATTTATTTGAGAGAAATAGCATGAGAGAGAGAGTACAAGCAGCAGGGAGGGGCAGAGGCAGAGGGAGAAGCAGGCTCCCCACTGAGCAGGGACCCCCCCCCCCCAGTGCGATGCGGGACTCGATCCCAGGATCCTGGGATCATGACCTGAGCTGAAGGCAGACGCTTAACGGACTGAGCCACCAAGACACCCTAAAGTTCTATTTATTTAAATAATCTCTACATGGGCCTGGCACTCATGACCCCAAGATCAAGAGTCATGCGCTCTTCTGACTGAGCCGGCCAGGCACCCCTTAAATTTAGTTCTTAATAGTTATTTTATATAATGTTATGAATACTAGTACACTCAATCATTCAAAAAGATTAGAATCATAATAAATCACAATAAAGTCCAATCTTTATTGTTTGTTCTTTTATTATTTAAAAAATCAATTTTGGCTTGGGCATTATGTCCTTCTTAAATGTGTATCGCAAAAAAAAAAAAAAAAAAAAAAACACACAAAAAAACAAACCACCAAAATGTGTGTGGCCACCACATTCTCTAATATTTGCATCTACTTCTCTCTTTAAATATGTGTAAGCCCTTCATAGTTGTTTTTGTCACAAAATCAGCAGCTTTTACAATAATCATTTATTATTTTAGCATCTTACTCTTTTTTTTTTTTAAGATTTTATTTATTTATTTGAGAGAGAGAGAATGAGAGACAGAGAACATGAGAGGGAGGAGGGTCAGAGGGAGAAGCAGACTCCCCGCCAAGCAGGGAGCCCGATGCGGGACTCGATCCCGGGACTCCAGGATCATGACCTGAGCCAAAGGCAGTTGCTCAACCAACTGAGCCACCCAGGCGCCCCGCATTTTACTCTTAAAGTACAAATTATTTTATATTTCAACCGAAAAGTTTTCAACATATAAAGAGCATGAGGAGATTTTTGCTCCTCATTACATCAAGAATTCAATTAACATTTGGACAGTGTGTGTTCAGGTAATGATCGTAGATGGAAATCATCTGCCTCGTCCCCACCACTAATGAGATTAGGGGGATGATCACCTAGACAACCATAGCATCACTGATCTGTTGGGTTCAAGGGGGTAGAAATGGCCGCTTGGCTCTCCAAAGGCTGAGGCCAAACTTTTACACCTTTCTGAAATAGACCATGCTGATCCTGCCCTATATCTCATTGTTTCCTACCCTTTTTCATAGGTGATTCGTCTCTGAGCTCTGTCCCTGTTGCTGTTAGAAATATCATTTATTGGGGCGCCTGGGTGGCTCAGTCGTTAAGCGTCTGCCTTCTGCCCAGGTCATGATCCCAGCGTTCTGGGATCGAGCCCCGCATCGGGCTCCCTGCTTGGAGGGAAGCCTGCTTCTCCCTCTCCCACTCCCCCTGCTTGTGTTCCCTCTCTCGCTGTGTCTCTGTCAAATAAATAAAATCTTAAAAAAAAAAAAGAAATATCATTTATTAACTTCCGATTCTGGAAAGTATTTTAAAGGGAAGGAAGTGACTCTTTGTCCCGTCCTCTTTCGTGATGACTGGAGCTCCAGCAGCCATATTGGGCCATGAGGTGGAAGCTATCTGACAGAGAATGGCAGAGCCACAAGTTAAAAGGAGCTTGGGTCTCTCATGATTGTGGAGCCACATAGCAGCCCTGAGCTGCTAGCCTTCAGTTTCTCTCTCTTTCTCTCTCTCTCTCATACATTAAGTAGTCATATCTTTCACTTGAGTGATGTACTAAAGGCATTTTCTTACCATGCTCAAGGACTGTTAACATTTCCTAAAGAAACATCACAGGCATTGCTGGACCATGGGAGATTTTGCCAATTTCTTTTTCTTCTTTATAATTTTCTATATAAAAAGGAAACTAGTGTTTTAAACCTTTCGTTTATTTATCTTGGAAGTCAGTTTTCCTTAGGTCTATACAAAGGACACAAGATACCAAAATTAATTGAATGCTGCGGTTTGTTTAAGATCACAACTGCCATTTGAGCCCCTGGCTTCCAAACGGTACTCATCAGAACTCATTGTGTTTGTTCCTTGACTATTGTGACTAAGGATCCAAATTGTTATATTCCACAATTCATAGAACTACACTAATGCTTTCAGTGCTTTGGAAAACTGGATTTGAGGAGTGGGAGCTATCAAATGCTTCTGGCTAAGAAGCAGACAGACCTACGGGGTGTTCCACTGTGAGAGTTTCCCCCAAGAATTCTTTGCAGCCTTCCCAACCGCAATGGAAGGAACCAGGTCTATGAACCATCAGGAAGACTCCCCTAGATCAAGGAGCATCTCAGGATCCTTAATGTGAGGGGCACCTGGGTGGCTTAGTTGGTTAGGCCTCTGTCTTCAGCTCAGGTCATGATCTCAGGGTCCTGGAATCGAGTCCTGCATCGGGCTCCCTGCTCAGAGGGGAGCCTGCTTCTCCCTCTCCTTCCCGCTTGCTATCTCTGTCTCTGTCTCTCTCTCTCAAATAAATAAATCAAATCTAAAAAAAAAAAAAAAAAAAGATCCTTAACGTGGTCCCATCTGGGAGGTCCCTTTTGCCAAGCGAGACAACAGGGTCCTGAGGATTAGCACGTGGCTGTCTCTGGAAGGCCTTATTCAGCCAATCACAGTTCCTCAAGTTAGATCCCGCAAATGCTGAGATTCGAACCCAGGTCCCACTCACTCCACAATCCCCAGTCCATCGTCCCTCACTGTGACTGCGGGAGAGGACCCACCACAGGCCCTGCTTTCTGTGGTGCTCAGGCTCAACTTCCCACACTGCTTCAGAGGCCCTCCAACCCCGTAGCTCCACTCCCCTGCCATAGGACTCCTGTTCCTGGAACGGAACTTGTTTGCTTTGGACCTTGGCCTGTGAACACCCTTCCGGGCCTTTCCCTCCCCCTCAGCCTGGAGGACACGCTTGGTTCCCGGAGTTTAGCTCATGCAGGTCCGGGTGGTCGGTTGGAAGGACACGGGCCAGCCAGCGCCAGATCACAAGGGCTCAGGAATGACAGCGGATGTGCAAATGGACTGGGGAAGGGGCCACACTCCTCCCCCCACCCCCTGCAAAAGCCATTCCCTGCCCCCATGCAGGGGGAGAAAAAACAAAAAACAAACCCAACCTCAAACAGCCAGCCTCCTGATTTCACAGAAAATCCAGTACCACAGACCTCAAGTGTGAAACCCACTCATTTTTCTAGTAAATTTTCCTCTCAAGGCGGTGGCTGGTGACTCTCCTCTCTCCTTCAACCTTCAAGTGCCCCTATGCCGCCCCAAACCCCAGCAGCTGCAGGTCTCCCATCTTCCTTTATTAAGAACAGAGCCCGGGGGCGGGGGGACAATGAGCACGGACATTATGTGGTAGAGTCTAGAGTGGGGATTCTGCTGCCTGTCTTCAAGGGGCCTCACCTCTTATCAGCTGTGTGACCTTGGGGAAGGCGCTTCGCTACTTTTTCCTTGTAACACCTCCCCTGGCTTTTCTTTAAAAAACAGTGCCATACAAGTTGCTTTATTATGTAAGCAATACTTCTTGAGGATTTCAGCACATCATTTCGTAGAAGGGGAATTTTTCCATATTAGACTAGAGAGAACTCTCTCCATATATATCTATATCTATCTATCTATCTATCATCTATCTATCATCTATCATCTATCTATAATCCATTCTATGGATGCAAAACTGTCCTCTGTGAATGGATATTTGGTCTAACTGCAATCTTTTGCTGTAATTCTCTTTGCTTTTCAAATTCACACTCTTGGGGTTCTCCCATCCCTCCCCTCCTATACAATCCCTTTCTATGATTTCTCCTCTTCTGCCTGACATTGATCCCCGGTGGGGCCCTGGGGGTTGAGCCTGGGCCATTTTCTCTCCCCTCTGAACACTCTCGATCTAGATGATCTCATCCAGCCCCGTGGCTTAAAATACCTCCCATGTCCCCATGACTTCTAAATTTATGTCCCTGCTCTATGTCTCCCCTGAACTCCTGGCTCATATTCTAACTCTGCTTGGATGTCTGCTAGGCGTATCGAATTTAAGACCTCTAAAAATGGGATTCCTGATCTCCCAGCTCATTTCTCCCTAAAGCTTCCCCGTCACGGTGAATGGACTCACCATCATTCAAGCCAAAAATGGAGTCATTAAAAAAAATTTTTTTTTAATTTATTTACTTTTTAAAAATTTTATTTTATTTATTTGACACAGAGAGACACAGTGAGAGAGGGAACACAAGCAGGGGGAGCGGGAGAGGGAGAAGCAGGCTTCCCACAGAGCAGGGAGGCCGATGTGGGGCTCGATCCCAGGACCCTGGGATCACGACCTGAGCCGAAGGCAGACGCTTCACTATCTGAGCCACCCAGGAGCCCCCAAAATTTCTTTTTTAATTGAGGTGCAGTTCACATAATAAAACTGAACCTTTTGGGGCACCTGGGTGGCTCAGATAGTGAAGCGTCTGCCTTCGGCTCAGGTGGTGATCCCAGGGTCCTGGGATCGAGCCCCACATCGGGCTCCAGGCTCAGCGCGGAGCCTGCTTCTCCCTCTGCCTCTGCCTCTCCCCCTGCTCATGCTCTCTCTCTCTCTAATGTCTCTGTGTCTCAAATGAATAAATAAAATCTTTAAAAAAAAACAACTGAATCTTTTTTTTTGGGAAAATGAACCATTTTAAAGTGTGCATAAGCAGGCGCCTGGGTGACTCAGTTGGTTAAGCATCTGCCTTCGGCTCAGGTCATGATCCCAGGGTCCTGGGATCGAGTCCCGCATTGGGCTCCCTGCTCGGCAGTGAGTCTGTTTATCCCTCTGACCCTCCTCCCTCTCATGTGCTCTCTCTCATTCTCTCTCTCTCATTCTCTCTCTCTCTCAAATAAAAAATAAATAAATAAATAAATAAATAAATAAAGTGTTCATAAGCAGCATTTAGTATATTCACCATCTTGTGCAACCAGTATCTCTAATTCCAAGAATTGTCATCACCCCCAAAGGAAATCCTGTCCATTCTCCCCTGCTCAGTCCTGGCAACCACTAATCTACTTTCTACCTCTGGATTTACCTATGTTGGATATCTTTTTAAAGATTTTTTAAAATTTTATTTATGTGTGAGAGAGAGAGAGCATGTGCACTCACACAAGTGGGGGGAGGGGCAGAGGGAGAGGGAGAAGCCGGCTCCCTGCTGAGCTGGGAACCCAACTTGGGGCTCGATCCCAGGACCCCAGGATCAGGACCTGAGTCGAAGGCAGACCTATGTTGGATATCTAATCCAAGTGGAATCATACAACATGTGGTTTTTTGTGTCCGGCTTCTTTGACTTAGCATGATGTCTTCAAGGTTCATCCATCTTGGGGTCAGTACTTCATTCATACACTGGCGATCAGAACACATGTTCATGATAATTACAGGGCTTCTCCGTCTGATGGTAAACAGACTGACCTAGTCTGTCCAAACCACCAGACCGAGCTCCTAAAAGCAGAGCTTGTCTCACTCACTCAAGTATGCCCAGCACATGGCCCAGAGCCTAGAACAAGGAAACTTCTCAGTCAATATTGGGGTACTGAATAAATGAACCATTCTGTCTCCTGCTTCTCAACTTGGAATGTGCATAATCCCAGGGAAATGCAACGGAGCCCCAAGGATTCATTAATCTATGACATACTTTTTTTTTTAACATCCATCACTACACATAGTTACAAAAATTTTTTTCCTTATGATGCAAATTTTTAAGATCTACTCTCTTAGCAACTTTCAAATACGCAATATGGTAGTACTAACTATATTTACCATGCCGTACCTTACGTCCCCAGGAGTTATTTATCCTGTAACAGGAAGTGTATACCTTTTTAAAAAATTTTTTATTGTTATGTTAATCACCATACATTACATCATTAGTTTCAGATGTAGTGTTCCATGATAAGGAAGTGTATACCTTTTGACTACTTTAACTTAGCTCTGGCAACCACTAAAATATTTTCTGTATCTAGGAGTTCATTTTGGGTTGTTTTGGGTTTTTTTGTTTTAAGATTCCACATATAAGTGAGATCATAAGGTATTCGTCTTTCTCTGTCGTATTTCGCTTAACATAATGCCTTCAAGATCCATCCATGTTGTTTCAAATGGCATAATTTCCTTCTTTTTTTTAAAGATTTTATTTATTTATTTATTTGAGAGAGAGAGCATGAGCAGGGGGAGGGGCAGAGGGAGATGCAGACTCCCCACTGAGCAGGGAGCCTGATGGGATGCGGGACTTGATCCCAGCACCCTAGGATCATGACCTGAGCCAAAGGCAGATGCTTAACTGACTGAGCCATCCAGGCACCCCGATTTTTAATGGCTGAGTAATACTTATGTATATATGAATTCATGTATATATACCACATTTTTTTTATCCATTCATTCACACACACAGTGGGGAGAGGGGGGCGCAGCCTGGCTGGGAGGGGGCTGGAGACTCTGTGGGGGGGGGCACAGCCTGGCTGCCCCCTCCCAGCCAGGCTGCACTCCCCCCCCAACTCCTGCTGCGAGGGAGTTCGACACAGAAGTGAAGGTTTCTGTGCTCAGGATGACCTGGATCTCCACCATTAGTCAGTGTTTAACTCCTTCTGTGGAAAAAAAAATTAAATTAAAAAAAATCCCTCTGTGGAGAATAATTCAAAGATGTTGAAGGGTGAATTAATATTTTTTAAAAAGTTAATGGTGGGGCGCCTGGGTGGCTCAATCGTTAAGTGTCTGCCTTCGGCTCAGGCCATGGTTCCAGGGTCCTGGGATCGAGCCCCGCATCGGGCTCCCTGCTCCGCGGGAAGCCTGCTTCTCCCTCTCCGACTCCCCCTGCTTGTGTTTCCTCTCTCACTGTCTCTCTCTCTGTCAGATAAATAGATAAAATCTTAAATAAAAAAAAGTTAACGGTGTAAATTAGGTATCTCAAATTCTAGCACCTACAGAGACAAGGTAGATAATGTAGATGCATACGTAGAGCAGGGTGGGGTGCAATTGGGGCTGATAGGATCTGTGAAAAACTAGAGAGCAGGCACTCCATTAAAGAGAGGCAGAAGCTTCTCGGCCTCAACAGATTTTAATAGGATGAGAATGAGAGTCTATTTTGACAGATTCTTTCTTTTTTTTTTTTTAAAGATTTTATTTATTTATTTGAGAGAGAGAATGAGATAGAGAGAGAGAGCATGAGAGGGGGGAGGGTCAGAGGGAGAAGCAGACTCCCCGCCGAGCAGGGAGCCCGATGCGGGACTCGATCCCGGGACTCCAGGATCATGACCTGAGCCGAAGGCAGTCACTTAACCAACTGAGCCACCCAGGCGCCCCAGATTCTTTCATTTTTAAGGGAAGTCAGAAATCTGTATTTTCTTCTGTAGGCTTGCAGTTGGTGGCCTCTGACCTAAACAATTCCCTCCAGCTAACAATGGACCATCCCCAAGACATTGTCCAAGGTCACTCTATCTATGCCTGGCGTTCTCACTGAGGTAACACACCAATCATTCAGTATGGGTGCTCACAGATGGGTGGGGGGGCCATCATGAGGTGCTAGGTGTAGGGTCTCCTGGAGAGGCCAAATGTGTAGTTCAGGTTGACTTCCAGTTAGAGGGCTTTTTTTTTTTTTTTTAAGATTTTTTATTTATTTATTTGACAGAGAGAGACATAGCGAGAGCAGGAACACAAGCAGGGGGAGTGGGAGAGGGAGAAGCAGGCTTCCCAGGGAGCAGGGAGCCCGATGTGGGGCTTGATCCCAGGACCCTGGGATCATGACCCGAGCCGAAGGCAGACGCTTAACGACTGAGCCACCCAGGTGCCCCTGTTAAAGGGCTTTTTGCATCCTGGGTCACCCCCAGGTCCCTGTCAGTCCTGCCCTCAAGTTCACACATTCTACTTATCCCATCAGCTCCCAGGATGACCCAGAGGAGGAAATACTTTGAGAGTTGGAGAGGTGTCTTTGAAATTTAGGAAAGAGAAAGAGAGAGGGAGAAGAGAAATTTCATAATAGATGCTAGCCCAGGGGCGCCTGGGTGGCTCAGTTGTTAAGCGCCTGCCTTCGGCTCAGGTCATGATCCCAGGGTCCTGGGATCGAGCCCCACATCGGGCTCCCTGCTGGGCGGGAAGCCTGCTTCTCCCTCTCCCACTCCCCCTGCTTATGTTCCCTCTCTCACTGTGTCTCTCTCTGTCAAATAAATAAAATCTTTAAAAAAAAATGCTAGCCCAATATTGTGCCTACGTAATATAATATAATATAATATAATATAATATAATATAATATAATACAATCATGGTCACGATACTTATAAGGTGTGAAAAAGACAAAGCAAAATGTTGAATGAAGTAAGTACTTGGGAGTCTTTCCTTGTTAATGAAGCTGCATTTTGGATACAAGTTACAGAAAATCCAAGTCAGACCAGCTTAAAACAATCAAGACAATATGCAGATTACATTAATTACAAATCAATAAGGAAAATGTGACAATCTAATTTTTTTTTAAGTGAAAGACTTTAACAGACTTCACAAAATATCCAAATGGCCAACATGCCTCTAAAAAGTATCCTCAATGTCACTGGCCATCAGGAACATTCAAATTAAAAACACAACGAGATTCCACTCAGGAGACATCACAAGGAGATACACACCCGAGTTGCCAAAGTGGAAAATTCTGGCAATAACTAGTGTCAGTGAGGATATGAAGGAATTGGAACTCTCAAGCGCTACTAGGGGAGTATAAAATGATACAATTACCTTGGGAAACTCGGAGTATCTACTACAGCTTAGCATCTGCCTAGGCTTATAACCGACAGATCCGGACGTATATGGTCACCAAGAAACGTGGAGTACATAATATGTGATTCCATTTATGTAAAATAAAAAACCAGAAAAAAGGGATCTATGCCATTGAAAGTCAGGAATGTGGCTACCCTTGACAGGATATAGTGACTTGGAGAAAGCAGAGGACACCCTTCTGGGAATGCTGATGATGTTCATTTATTGGATTACTGGTTACACGATGTGTTCAGTTTACAGATTTTCCTCTATAACTTGTGCACTTCTCATTATAAATGTTGTATTTCACTTAAAAAGTTAAAAAAAAAAAGTTTCAGAGGGGTAGGTTTCAGGCATGGTTTGATCCAGAAGTATGTGATGACGTCAGGACAATGGCTTGGTTTCTCTGTGATTCAGCTCTGCTTTCCTCTGGATGTGGAATTCATCCTCAGAATGGCTTCTTTCATGGTTTCAAGATGACCTCTTGCAGCTCCCATATTCATTATTTCACATCTAGGGGGAAAGAGTATATTTCTCCTCATAACTAGTGTCAAATATCCGAAGCTTCATTCTAATTGGACTGAGTTGTGTCCAGCCCTTCACCAATCTCTGTGAGCAGGGAGATAAAACACACTGATTGGCTTAGGCCTGGGTTACCTAAATGACCATTTCTGAACCAATCACTGTGGCGGGGGTGGGGGGTGGGTGGGATTATGCTGATTAGTTCCAGCCATTCATTGACCCAGTCTGAAGCCGGGAGTTTGGAGGATATTGATCCAACTCAAACCTGATGGCTTTTGATTACTGGGGTAGGAAGGGGAAAAATGGACATCGTGAAGGTGATCCCATGTGCAGGGCGTTTCTTTTTTCTAAAAATACATTTGAAGCAATCACAAACTTACAGGAAAGTTGCAAGTACAGTACAAAGACCTCTTTTCCCTCCTGAACAATTTTGTGAGAAAATTGCCAGTATGGTGCCCTGAATGTTGTTGTTGGGTGTGTCCTACAAACAAGGATATTCCAAGGTAAAGACTCTTGTTCCCTTTGATTTGTAAGTTTTATGTGAGACAACGTACAGCCCACATTCTTCCACCCAAACTTTCCATTTATGCATTTATTAATATGTCCACAGACCCGTGGATTTTTATTTTATCAAGGGGTTTATGATCTCATTTTTTTAACACTGATGCTCAAATTGTCCCAGATTTGGCCAGTGGGAGCCCTTCAAGCTGGCTCTCTGTCCTTCCACCTGTTCTCATCATTCTTTGAGCATTTCCTTACTTTCTGACCCCCCCCCCCCCCCCCCCCCCCCCCCCCCCCCCCCCCC